>NW_011966627.1:9135-21973 GCF_000949405.1 Vollenhovia emeryi | reverse complement strand
CCGGAAATAGGTGGAGTTGAGGCAGTGTTCTATTAATGGGAACAGGGTGGATGGAATCTCTTTGGATGTTCTGATGATGTCCAGAGTGAACAGAATAACCAAGATAAAAACCAAGCCCAACGACATCCTGGTAAGCTTCGACGTGGTTTCCCTGTTCACCAACGTCCCAGTCCAAGACACGCATGTTGCAAAATTTAAAAAAATTAGAATTTTTCTTTCGTCGTTTTGTAGTACTTTTGAAACCATTTAATTTATAAAAAAAAGAGAACTTTCTATCTCTTATAGTTTAGGAGATATTCGCATCGAAAGAGAAAAACCGATTTTTTTCACAGGGGTGTTTCACCCCCTAAAAGCGCGTTAGGGCACGTATAAAAAAATACGTGTCTCTTAGTTTTAGCTGGAAAACAACATATTCAAAGCTCATCCAAATCGGGGGACGACACTTTGAAACGGTCCCTTGTAAGAAATAGGCAAAATACACTACTCAACAAAATTAAACGATTACTTAAAATGAGTGCAAAAAGAGACAAATTCAAACTTAGGTATCTTTGCTAAATTTTATCGTAAAATTTTATCTTTAAAATGAGCTGTCGATCATTAAGCTACGATTTTTTTATTGAGTTATAACGATTTGAAATGAGTAGTGCATTTTCTAGTGTTTTCTTGGCTTGAGAGCTTGTAAGTTCAGGCAGTAAAGTAACAATTTGTGATCTTAGCGCAGAAGTTGCAAGTCAATTGATTAGAAATCATTGCAACTTGTCTGTAAGAGCCAAATTTACGCATACGTTTCTGTTGGCGATAAATTTAAAAATTTAGCTCCTATAAGTGTGGTGGTCTGTAGATTTCATAAGAATTTTCGACGCGCGCCCGAGCCTGCCGCTGGGCCCGCGGCGATCGGCGGAGCTTCTGAACACGATACTAGAGGACCTGCACAATTTCAACTTTCGCGTATTTAAATTACGCAGCCGAAGTCAGAAATTCTTATTGGGTCTGCAGACCAGCACACTTATAGGAGCTGACGATAATGTTTCACCAATAGAAACCGTGTTATAAAGTCAAGGGTATGAATTTAAATACTGTTTTTCCAACCTGTCCTGCGTGCCGTTTCACACTTTCACACTTTATAACATAGTTTCTATTAGGTAAAACATTGTCGTCAGTAAATTCATATATCTTTATTTAAATTCGATAACGATTAGAACGTTTCGATGCTTGCTTGCATCATTTACGATTCTCCATTCCTATTACTGTTAAATGTTATAAATAATTTTCATTTGTTTTTTTTGGAGATAAGGCAATGCGATATTAATATCCACTAAAAGTTCAGCCCCCTAACAGCCAAGAAAGACGGTTGGGGCGAAAAAGAAAATATATACTGTTGCGCCCGCGTTATTGCGACCCTGGCGAGTCAGCTGGATCGAGTACATAATCGATAGGAGATTGACGAGCGCTCCTTAGCAACGCACTGAGAGAAAAATATAGTTATTTTTGGCCTCAACCATATTTTTATGATTCCTCCAACGTAAGTTATATGGTTGACCTAACAATGTACATTGTTATGGTTGAGGCCAAAAATAACTATATTTTTCTCTCAGTGCGGGAGATATTAACGTGATTTCCGGAGAAGTTTTAGAAAAGACGGATTCTCCTCCGCTCTGCTGTATTTTATCAATAAATCTCCTTTCTCGTTGACCCGAGTCCGAGTCATTTCGTAAGAGCAGGTGCGT
Source organism: Vollenhovia emeryi (assembly GCF_000949405.1). Lineage (NCBI taxonomy): Eukaryota > Metazoa > Arthropoda > Insecta > Hymenoptera > Formicidae > Vollenhovia > Vollenhovia emeryi. The sequence goes on along the minus strand of NW_011966627.1, from coordinate 20,246 downwards.
AAGTGTGTATAAGTGTGAGTGACACGTATAGAACGCGCACGCGACGCGAGGAAGTGACAATTTTTGGGGGCTCGTCCGGGATCAAGCGGAGGAATGGCCGGACGACCAAAGAGGCGGATTGTGGAGCTTCCAGAGCCGGATGCGGGTGCCGCAACTTTCCAGGAGGTACTGGAGAAGGTGCGCCGATGACGCGAGGACCAGGCTCGGCAGGCCGTTGAGATCTCAGAGCTAGTTGCTTCGACAGCGCGACAAGGAGCTCCTGCGCTTCCGGAATGTCCAGCTAAGTCCCTCCTTAAATAGAGCTTGTGGGGATACCGTCGCGCGGGGCGAGGGGGAGAGCTTTGCGCATTCGGAGCTCGGATATAAATTAAAGACCGACACGTATGACGGGTCGGCTCCGTTACGGGAATTCTTTTCCCAGTTTAATTTGATAGCGCGCGCAAACGTTGGAGTAACGCGTTAAGGGGATGCTGGAGTCTGTCTGTTTTACCGACAACGCGAAAGTTATGTATGTGTGCGTATATGTATATTACATAAAAAAGAAAGAGAGAGCAATAATACGATACATCTTTCCTTGTCTACCAGATTGCAGCGCCATCTTATTATCATGCAGTCCTCTATTTATCATTCTACAGCTGTATTTGCATTTATAAATTTTTCTCTAACCCTATCTTTTTTTTCTAGACTTTTAATCTTAGTTCCAAGTACACAATATTGTTCTTGCATGTTGTCTCTAGGTCTCTCCGGCCTCATTTTGCAGATATAAACTATAGAATTTTTGTATAAGCAAATATTATCGTCATGTGACAGCTCTACATGCCAAAATATTTAATTTTTTTTCGTTTTTTATATAAAGTCGAGCAGACGGACTTTTATTTTTGTGCGAACTTTAATCGTGTACAAGAAATTTGCAATTCTGTAAAGCCAATTAAAAGATATCCCTAATTAAAAAATGTCGGTAAAACAGAGAGACTCCAGCATCACCTTAATAAGCTTTACGAAATGCGAAACAGTCACGGTTTTCAAACTTAGATCAAAGTGCTGCAAACGTCTGAATGTACAGTGAAATATAATATGGCAAATACAAATATAAAATCGTACCAATTAATTCACCGAAATATTTATTTACTCTGTTCATGCGGCACAACGCCGTCGTATCCAAATATTTCAATACTTCCAATATCATTTCAGTCTGCAAAGATAATAAATAAAATTTTAATTCATGATATCACTTTAATAAATATAACAAATATTGTAACGAGCAATAAACGTCTTCGAATACTTTACAGGAAGCACACGAAAATCGCCACCTGGTTGTTCCATGGATTGAAGAGTGTTTAATAATATCACTGTGAAAAACATTAGAACAAATTTATTTTAATATAATTTAAAAGAATAAAATACTGGCAAATATTACTTTATTACGATTATAATACCTTTCACTAGTTATAGTACAACTTTCAAACACAATTCCTTTTCAAGGTGGAATATATCCAAATGGGCTCTTTCATAATTCGGTGTTAAATTATGGTCATCCAAACACTCATAATACTTGTTAATACTTATTAACAGATCAGTTAAACTCTGTTTAGGATTTTTAGGAACGATTAATTCTGAAGAACCGATAAGCATCACAGCATCTATGAGGTGTTGGAACTGTGACAATTGAGGCATATCCGTAAATTGTAGTCTGAGTCTCTTGGTTTTGAAGCCACAAAATTGTAAAGGCGGGAAAAATATCCGTGATGTCGGAGGAGCCTTCTGAGCCTCTCCAGTCCATAAAAGAAACCATTGATTGTGAAGTTGAGAATTTTCAGCCCAAATTTCAGTTACGTATCCAGGATTATACACTTCATATATAGAAACTCTGATTGGATATACAGTTTCGTGGAATTCAAGCTCTGCAAAACAGAAAATTTTATTACAGTTTTATCTGAACACAAACGTTCTTAATTCCTTAACAATCTTACTTATCGAAACAAATGTTACGTATCGTTACACAGGGTGCTAAAAGACAATGAGTCCTCATGCTGTATGTTGGTCAAATAAGGGACATATGCTGGATGAAGCAAATATTGCTATACAAAAGAGTAAAAAAAGTAGCAAATATTACAAAGTACTATTAATATAACGTTAGATTCCTATATATTTCACAATTTTCTATGAAACTATTAACATCACATATTTATATATACATACAATGGTAAATGTTTTGTCTGTAAACTGTCCATAATCTGGAAAAACCCTGGGTGTCCCAATTATCTTTTTACATGTACGATTTATGCTATTGCTATGTTTCACAAATTGATAGATGAAGTCAACACATAGATTTTCCTTCTTTATTGGTACTTTGCCGACATAGGGCTGTTGATTACAACTCTCACAATGTAAAAATTTATAAGGGGATGTCATCATCTTTCCTCTCTGAAAAGAAACGAGATGTATGCAGTATAATAATCTTATTTAGCATATGTTAAAATGATCTCTTGAATCTCTAAGGAGGTGAAAGTCATTGTCCTTTCTCGTCCCTCATGGTTTATTAAAAAATTATAAAGAAAAAAGTTACATAAAAATGATGTATTTTTACCATTGTCTTAAATATTGTAAATAATACTCAATAAATTTATTTCTCCTTAAGTACGGCGTATGTTTATATCAGAGATATATACCAAAGTACCGTACAATTATCCTGCAAAGATTATTTATATTTATGAGTTTATATCTTGCTTATATTCATGTCATTGTCAAGATTGACAATCAAGAACAACATGTTCGTTCATCAAGGGATATATCGTACTAAAGCAATTATTATTAGGTGGACAATAGCTAGGCATGTTTAGTATAATTTAAATAATTTAAAAAATATCTGCATTTAACAATAATTAACAATGATATTTAAGATTAGTATCTAATGAATACATTTTTTATCTTTATTATGGAGTAAAGATTAGTATATTAACGTCTATTATATTGTATCGATATTAGTTTGAAAGAGTAATTTTTATAAGGTACTAAAATTAGTTCTGCTTACTTAAGATATTAATGAATATGAATAGTTACATATGTATAATTACAAAAAATGTATAAATTAGGGGAAAGTTAGATAAAACAGGGCATTTAAGCTTTTAGAACTCATTATTCACATGCAAAGGTTTATGCGATCCAGTGACAATAAAATCACATGTGTGTATCCATCTCAGTAAATATTTTTTTGCCTGAAATCAGCATTAACAGATTTATGCGATTTATTGTGCCAAACAACACGAAGATTATAACTAGGACACCTTAAATTACATTAATTTTTCTACTAAATCATGAGTCATTTTTATTTCTAAAGAAATAATTTTAGTTAATAAATACCATGTTTGTTTCCTCAAACATGTGTATTAGTTAGATGAAACAAAGCAGCAAACTGTCTAACACATTCAGATAACCTGTTTGTTTTGAGCTGTGTACGCAAAATCAGCTTCCAACGAAGAATGGATTCACTATTATTCTGCAAGATTGCAGCAGTGTTGCAGCAACATTTAACAGCGTTTAGGCAATGTTGCAATCTTGCGATGAATTATTGCTAAAATGTTGCTGAAACCTTGCTGTGCTGTATGGGTATGATTATTGTAGATTAGATAAATGAATAAAAACTGAAAATAATTCAGGTAAAAAAATTTAACTTTAATGATTTATTATAGTTAGATGACTCATTACAAGCCATCAAATCCAAAATACCCCGTTTTGTCCAACTTTGCCTTGATTGAATAGAATTATACATGTTAAATACATTTAAAAAATATAAAAGATAGTAGATTCATGAGATCAATTTGAAGTGAAAATCCTAACATCAATGTACTGGTGTTTTAACTCTTAATTACATATAAGAAATGTTTAAACCAATAAAATGGTTCAAAATTTGTACGCTTTGAACAGTCATGAAAATGTTTTCAAGATCTGATTTAGAATTTTATTGTAGAAGATTATACATACATGATTTTACTCTCAGAGATGTAACTACATTTTTTCTATTACTTAATAAGTTACAATTGATTGTGAGCACGCTAATTTTAACTAATTGATTGGTCAACTTTAAACATTTTTTATTTGAAAAAATAGATACGACTGTGATTAATACATCTATTTATAATACAAATAACCTTTTCACACACAATGGAAAAGTAGCGTGACTCATGAGGAGCACTGTTCAACATCTGAATGAAAAGATTTAGTATACCCTTTTAATACTTTCTTTTAATATGATTTAATTTAGAAATAAATATTTACTTTGTTTTAATTATTATATTTAAGTGTACAAACCTCCAAGGTATAAATATAATAAAATCTTCGTCAACGAGCGAAATGTATTGTAGACTATGCAGTTCGACAGCTAACAAAAATATGAGAGAGAGAGCACGTGGTAAGAGCAACAATATAAGAACGGACTATGAATACCGGCCTAAGTAAAGCCAACGGCACACAATACTATTTCTCTTACTGGATTGCTTACGAGAGCCAATTAGGATTTAGTCTTAAATCATCTGATCGAAAACTGTGTCCTGATTGGCTCTCGTAAGCAATCCAGTAGGAAAAATAGTATCGTGTGCCGTTGGCTTAAGCTGTAAACTTATTATAATAAAATTACAAAATAAAACTTGGAATGAAATATCGAACATAATGAATTGATGAACAGCGAAATCAATGCTTATCTGATTAATCAAATAATTATGTAGTTTTTACAATAAGTCATGTATGGTCATGTAATAACTTAAGTCACGTAATAACACTTGTTTAAAAATTTAAGTATAACGTAAGATTATTTAAACTGTTAATTTAAGATTATATAAACTGTTGTACATCATGACTGTTAGATACGAGTATTAACATTTATTCTCTATTAAACATTATTCTACTTATTATAAAAGTTATATCGGAAAATTTGAACTAGTTATAAGATGAACAAATACACATAATTTGATTTACGAAAAAGTATATAAATTTACACAAAACTATTAGTTCCAAAGATCCAGTTTGACCAAAGAAGACATACTCTATTTACTTGTCAGATTCACTTATTAGCATTGGTCAAAGTTTCACATGCATTATTAATAAAAATTAAAAATAAAATAGACCTCTGCGTTTTAACCTTTCTGTGTAAATTAGTTAGAAAAATATAGCTATTTCTTAATAGCTTTCAGATATATAAATTATTGTTAATATCAATTATTTTAAACCTAAGTTACACAGGATGTGATCAACCATTTGTTGAAGTGGCTCAAACCATTTGTGCCACTTAAACATCTTATAAATAACATATATTTGTGAAAAATTTTCGATACAAGATGTAAGATTAAATTCAAGGTCATATAAAAATCTCCTTGAAATTTTTTAATGGAGAAACCGTGACCTTTTATTATATCATCTTTTTATATTTATTAATTTGAACTTTGTCTGAATTATTTTTTATTTGCCTAATATTTTTTGAGATAGTCAAAGAAAACTTCATAACTTTTCCAAATATTTAACTTATAATATCTCGATAACTATTTTTATATTTAACTTATAATATCTCGATAACTATGTCAGAAGAAAAAGAGGACTTTATGACTTTACTTGGTCTCAAAAATATGCCATTACAATAGTGCCTAAACTTTTGTTAACTTAATAACCTTGGCAGGTTTTTCAAGAAACAGCGGCAGAGGAAAAAGTTCACTTTCCCTTTGACAAATAGTTGTCGAGATATTGTAAATTAAATATTAAGATTATGAAATTTTTCTTGAATATCTCAACAAATATCAGGCAAATAAAAAAAATGTTTTAGACGAAAGGGATATAAATGACTTGACAGAAAAATAAATAACCGAAAGATATTATAAAACTAATAAGGTATTTTACACAAAAAAATTGGCATTACTGGAACGCATATAACAATCATAATTATATTATCATAATATTAAAATTCAGTTTTCATGCAATTTTGTTTTATACAAATACATTTACGAGATGTTATATTATTTAAATTTAAAAATATAATTGTTAAGTGTGTGGTTCTTGAAAAGACAATAATGAAAGTACTGAACTTAAATGTAAAATCAAATTATTAAAATTTATATTAAATCAAGCTAATGTTATCATAAGATGTATTAAACTCTGGCAGCATCTAGTCGTGTTAAATATCTTTTTGTTTTGATATCTTATGTTTCGTGTTATGTTTTTACTAAAAAATTTTGAATTATTTCAATTATATTCATATTATAGTTTGATATTATTAGAATACTCTAGATTTTTATAACATAAAATTAATAATTCTATTGCGTGTTTGAACACATTTATTATCTCATAATTATCTTGTATAACCATATTATTGTTTTATAAACATTACAAGTCATTACAAGTACACCAATAAATTGTAATTTATTGCAGCAAACAAAAAAATAACCAAAACCGTCAAATTTATAAAGTTCTATATATGAATTATCTGTTTTATCACTAAATTTAACTCTAATTTGTCACTAAGTTTAAACCTTAATTTAACCATCTTATCAGTATTAAATTTTTAGTAAAAATTATAGAAATAATATTTTATCACTGTTAAATTGTCAACAAATTTTTGATATAATATTATAGCATAATGTATTAATGTAATATTATTTCTGTGAGTGCAGAATACTTTTTCTCATCCCCATTATACAACTACAAATCAACAATGTCGTCATTTTCATCATCTGTTTCTTCTATTGGATTTTCATCTAAATCAGAATCCAAAATTTCAGATGTTGCATTTGCTAATTCTTCCAAATTTTTATCCACGTCTAGTAAAGGTGTTTCATCTGATGATGTCTAGAAAAGTAATGAATAAAACTTTACTTAATCAAGCTTAGTTTCTTTCAGTCAAAATAAATTTAAAATAACAAAAACCTGTGAAAGAATTTCATGACCATCTAAGTTCTTATTGACAAGATTTCCCATCCAAAATGCTGCTTCACTACCATTAAGGACCAACATTCCTTTGACACTATAAATTAATTTCTCTGATATAGATTTTGCTGCAGGTACATGTTTAAACAGTGGCAAATTCTTTTTCTCTGTGCAGTCGCAACATATGGCATGTAAGTATCTTGTACCACCTAAACATGATATCTATAATGAATAAACTAGAAAAAAATATCTATTTTATGTTATTTTATGTCAATTGTGTGCAAGCACGTGTACATGCATAAAGGGTGTCCCAAATATAATGTCAAAACGTTGGAAGCATAGAGGGAATCCATAAACTAATTGTAAGACAAAAGAAAGAAAATTACAAAAATACAACGCCGCTGAATTGTTTATATTTACATTCTTGTATTTCTCTTATGATTTAAGTACTCAAAGAAAAGTATATTTCTTGTTAGATATTGATTCAAGAGAACAGCTGAGAGGATGAATCATAATTACAGTACACTAAATACGATGAAAACAGTGTCTGGCTACAACATAAATTGCCAGTGCTAGCTATGCAATGCTTGTATTGTTAGAAAAAAGTCAATGTTTTGAACAATACCTTTTATTAAGGAAATGATAATGCAAATAAATAAACATAAATAAAGAAGTAATAAATAAGTGCTTAGATATATATTTGTTTTTGTGATTTGTTTCCAAAATAAAGCAAACCGAGCAAATTTCTATATATAAAAGACCTTTTTCTTACTTTATCAAATCCCTATGCTCCTAAAGTTTTCACATTTAAATTTGAAACACCTGTGTATGTATACACATGTATACGTATATGTATACAAATAGTTAAAAAATAACTGAAAAAAAGACTTTTGCGAACGCAATAACAGATTACAGCTAAAGCCCGCTGCAGACGATGCTATTTTTCCTGCTGGATTGCTTGCAATCTAATAAATTACTATCGTTGCACCATTCAGCACTCAGGATTCCTAGTAATTTAGTAAATTGCAAGCAATCCAGCAGGAAAAATAGCATCGTCTGCAGCGGGCTTAACTCAACAAAATGTATCTACTACTCTCAAAAACAAAATAAAATTCAATTGAATCAATACTAAATATTATGACATTTTTATTAAGAAAATATTTATTTTCAATTTGTCAGATAATTAATCATTAAAATAAAGCTTTTAATCGACCATAACTGGCGATGTGTTTTTAACACAGAAAATTTATTGCGGAAAATATTACCTGAGTCAGAGTTTAAACCATCAAAAGTCGAAAATATACGCGTAGACATCAATCTATACTGTTATTGCAACAAATATTATCATATGTCTCGGTGGTGGAATTGGTGAGACGCCCGCCTAGAGTTTAGGGAAATCCAGGTTCAAACCCTGACTGAGGTAATATTTTTCATAATAAATTTTCTGTGTTAAAAACACATTGTCAGCTATGGTCGATTAAAGGTTTAATTATTGTTAGTCATGTACTGGCGTCAAATAATTCTTGATGTTATTAAAATAAAGATTATAGTTTGTAGACATTCTACATGATTTGTCAATAAAAATAATTATTCCTTACTTTGCATCATTTTCAGAATACTAGTTACATCGTCTGTTTGATACTTCAGATTGTGCTCAAGTATTGGCATACCAGTATTTAGAAATTGTTTTATTAATAGTGGCATGTATCGCAAAAATGTTTGTATGATAGTTTTTTTTTGCAACATTTTACAAATTTGTACAAGTTTTTGAACATTTAATGTAATGTTGTGCCATATCTTTATTCTCTTTGGATCTCTAGAAAAAAATTTAAGCAATAAATTCGTAATAAATCTTTCATAAAAACTTCAATGTATATTAATGGAAAATTCAGTGAATGTTATCTAAAACAATTTGATCTCTACTTTCACAAGAACAAAAAGAAAATAATACTTACGAGTTAACAGCTAACAATGACACATTAATGCCATTAATTAAACCGACGAATAATTTTTTATATAATAAGTGAAAAATATTTCTTTTTACAGAAGGCATTCTGGTCAAGGAATCTTCAATATTTTCAAAATTGCGAACTTCATCTGGTAACCATTCCAAAATTGATGTTACTGTATCTAATGGTGATGGTTCATTGTCTATCCAATTATTTAATAATTGAATAACAGATAAATTATATTGAGAACCAATATGTTTATCCTCAGGCCATTCCAGGCAAAGAAAGCTGTATGCTAATTTTGCTAAAATCAACAAGTTAATGAAGAATTTATAAAATTTTTAATAAGTGTTTATATTACTTACATACCATGTTTACCCTTATACTCTTGGACATAAGTTTCGGAATGTTTCATTATGGATTGACATACGTTGATAAGAGCAGTGGCTAATGTTATTTCTGTAGCAATATCTGACAACGATTCAAAATACTTATATGATTCTGTAACAAGTTCCTTACAAGACTTCAGTGTAGCATTTTCTTCACTGACCAGTTTAGCCAAAGTACGCAATCCCTCTAAAAAGATGAATAGAATGTAAGTAATATGCATATTAGATATTAAAAATACCAATTCTTATAATTAGCTAATAAAAATACTATACCGCGTAGCAATGCATTGTATGTTACACTTGAAAATCCTTTCCAATTAAAAATACTAGTGAGTAGACGCAATAATAATCTTGCACCTTGTCGGAAATTATAATTGTCATCTTGTCTTAATCTACTAACAACATCATCCAATTTTGAACAGATTTTTGGTAATAATTGTATTAAATCGTTCACGAAACACTCAGAGGGTTCATTTTCAAATATTGCCAAAAGTTCTCTTACAAGAAAACATACTTGTTTTATTGATATGCCTTGTGTTTCAGATTGTGATGACACATCTATTTTAACTTCCAAAAGGTAGACTATCTAAATATCATAACACAATATTATCAAACATGATCAATGGTTATAATGACAATTTAGAAGTTATGTATGCAGTATCCCGAGATTACCAGCTACCTTTTTATTTCCAAATATTTTGTTCAACACAAAATAAATTTTTTTCGAAATAAACAATTATGCTTAAAAGTTATACATAAAAAGCTTTTAGTTGTAGCAACCATGTTTTCCGAATTTCAATTTCAAGTTTATGTGAATTTTTTATACTTTATTAGTATATTATAAAAAATTTTTAATTGATACTATCAGATTTTTTTATTTTCACTTTCTACTCCATTTTTCTTGCGTTGCTTTCTCACTAGTCAAATTTTCTATTACCTTGTTGAAAGACAATCTTTTTATTGTATCTATTAAAAAGAAATAGGATTTTCATAAGGTATCTAGTGATTTCAACATTTTTTATCATGTTCCAAAACTAAAATTCAAGTAAAATAAAAGAGTTTACATAAACATAGACTCATAATACTTTACGTCTGAAATAATGGTATGAAATTAGATGCTGTTATTACATTGGTACTATCATTTTGCAATGATAATTACATATAACTTAATATCATTATCAAAGAAAGAAATTTTGCATACATAAATTTATTTTTATACAAATTTTTCCTTTTGACTGAATTTCTATAGTTTTTCTGAAATTAATTAAAAATGGAAGTATTGTATATATACAGGGTGTCCCAACTTAATAACACTCCCTCCAATAACTTTTTATTTTTGATTGCAGAGAAAAACGTTTCAGACAAAAGTTGTTTGGTTTGAAGGGGGACATAAGATTGTGCCATTAGTTTGACCTTGACGAGTTGCTTGAAAGTCACGTGAAGTTACCTTCAATTTTTTAAATGAAACTCCCTATTGTTTATTATACTATCTCATTCTACTAATTAATATGAATAACTTTTGTCTGAAACAGCAAGAAAAAATTTTAACTTTTTTAATGTTTAGCTTATGATATCTCGACAACTGTTTGTTGGAGGGAAAAGTAGTACAGGACTTTTTTACTTGATTGGTCTCAGAAATATGCCGTTGCAATAGCGTTCCAATTATTGAAACTTTCTGTGTATTGTAACATACATAAAATTTACATACACAAAAATTTTCAATAATTGAAGCACTATTGCAACAGCATATTCCTGAGACCAAATCAAGTAAAAAAGTCCCATACTACTTTTCCCTTCGACAAACAGTTATCGAGATATCATAAGCTAAACATTGAAAAAGTTAAAATTTTCTCTTGAATATCTAAAA
>NW_011966627.1:0-8128 GCF_000949405.1 Vollenhovia emeryi | reverse complement strand
GCAAATTAGAAATTTGCACATGGCGTCAAGGTCAAACTAATAGTACCATCTTATTGTTCCCCTTCAAACCAAACAACTTTTGTCTAAAACGTTTTTTCTGCGATCAAAAATAAAAAGTTATTTGGGGTGGAACATTAAATTGTGACACCCTATATGTATGTATATATGTATGTGTATGTGTGTATGTGTGCTTGTATATATATATAAATTCTTAATGTATACCTTTGCATCAAATTTTCTGAAATATGCTGGATTTTTAGAGCACAGCATAGAACCAATCTCCCAGTCTTCATTCCTTACTGACATAGAAGTGTTTATTTTCTTTTCTTTTGTAGATTTTTTTCCCTTTTTACTAAACTTTCTTTCAATTTTTACAAACGGCGGCAATGGAAAATAATGAAAGTAGCATGGTGGTGGTTGGTATTTGGTGTCACATAACGTTAGCAACATATTAAATTCACTTTGTAAATATATCAAAGTATCCAGCCGTTTTAGCACTTGTTTTTGCAGTAGAGAATCGGTTTGCGTGACAAAGCCTGAGATTATTTCTCTAAGCCTACAACATTTCTCTTACAGTTATTTATAATCTTAGCTAGATTGACATAATATTTAAATTAAGAATATAGGAATAGTGTGCATATTACTGCATTATAAAAAAATAATTCAAGTAAATGCTTACCAATTAATACAACATATAATAAGATCTAATGTTGATGATTCTGGTATATCAATGTTTTGTGGCATTAACATTCCGCATCCCAAAAGAGCATCTATAGCCTCCAATTGTTCATGTTCACTGAGCTTCATACAACATGTCTTAAGAAGTCGGAATAGTATTGGTGCAATTGGACCGGATCTTTTATTTCCAAAATTTAACACACAGTCTTGCGACTCGTTTTCTGTATTTAGTCCAAATTTAGGTACAAGATCATCCCTGATAAAAAGTACATAAACATATATCCATATATCTATGTATATTTATACATATATTCTTTTTTATCATTCTTTTATATTTTACCATTATCTATAATCATCACATAATTAATCACATCTGATAAAAGAAAGTTTGTATTGTATTTTTAAGTGTATACACACACGCACACACACATACACAAGATATTTTCAAAAGTTATTGCACCGATAAAATAGAATGTATATCAAATATGTTTCATATTATATATTTTTAAATATATAATAAATAAAATAATAAACGAATAAACTTTTGACAAAGAAGATCTATGATAAATCTTAGTTTATTGTAAAATAATAAACTTAAAAAGAAAATATGCAACTCAAAATTTTTAATGGTTTCTGTATGTGCTCTCTCTCTCTATCAGTCTCTACCGTCATTCAAATCAATCAGTTGTGTACACTAAACCTATGAACTTCCTAAAAAGACAATTGAAAAAATGACATGTTAAGGAATATATCTCATGAAAAGCAATTAGAAATCCTTTAAATTATATTTTTTTACCATTTACTATTTTTATAAGTAACCTCTTTTAATTTTATATAAACAAATATATACCTTATGATATGTTTATATACATATAATTTCTTTAATTTTACTAAAATACGAAGTGATTTGGAACATTTTATTTAAATATCTTATTTAGAAAAAAGGAACACTACCTCGTTAAAGCATAAAAAATCTATGTAAAATTTAATTTCATATTTACACATCACGAATTATGTAACTAACCAGAAAAGAATATGTAGTTTATACACATATGTATGTATTTACATAAAATCTTTAAATTTTATAGTATATTGTATGTAGCATTTACCTGGATTCTAATGTATCTGTCACATATATATTAACAAACTCATTTTCAACACAGTCATTAATTTTTTTCACAAATTCAATGTTAAGTTCAGTTTCTCCAATTATTTGTGCTAGTTGGTCATAAAATAGAGGCTGTGATTTACAACAACTTTTCACACTCTTCATTACCTTATCTGCAAAAGATGTTTATATAAAACATTTATATATTTATCTTTATTACTATTTTATTTACTTATTTATGTATTATATACTTGTTACTTTATGATGTGTTGTATCAAAGAACATTACACTTTATCATAAATTTCTATATACTATACATATATATATATATATATCACACGTAGGTGTACACAATAATTTAAAATTATGCAAGATAAACGTACTGAATAATTTTAGAGCTTGGTCGCATGTTTCAGCTTTCCCTGCCAAATGTTTTATTGCCATCACTGCTCCCATAACACCTTTACATTTTGTACTGAAATAATCCAACCATTCATAAAATAAGATTATAACTGTAACGTTATGTTAATGTCATATTAATATTATTTTTGGCTTACATGGGTTTAGCAGTAGACAATTGTTTCTGCAACAATATAAATAAATCATCATGTAAAGATTCTGAGGTAGAGTTATCAGCTAGACATAATCCATGTAACAAATCGCTTAGAGTGCCAACTTCTTCTAGTCCAAAACAATCCACCTTTTCTAGTAAAATTCTCAAATGATTGCAGTGTGATACTAAACAATCTCTTTCTTTTGTATTATTCGCCAGTTTGCACAGTACATTCAATGCATGTTTCATAGTTTGATCATTATTGCCCATGAGAAGAATAGTATTTTTTACAATCTCACGTTGTTTAAATGGTGTTTCTTTTTGACTAAGAAACTGTAATTGGAACCATTCGGTCGCAAAAATAATGAACACACGTTCTTCACACCTCAACAGTTTACCAGTCAACTGCAATATTGGCGATTGTAATTCCCGAACAACCTGAATAAAATATACAGAAGCATAATGCAATATCATACATACACACGCATGTGCGCGCAAAACAAATTACATAAAAGTTTTTACAATATACAAACCTCCTTATAATCATTGTAAAGTGTACAAAGAAAACGTATCCTGTAAAAACCAGAACGTATATGTTGCTTCAATAAAGCTTCTGCATTTTTCTGCCTTATTGTCCCAGAAAATACTAAAAGCAAAATGATTAAATCCAATGGTTTTGGATTTTTATCAATATCTTTTATTATTGTTATTGCGGTATCTGTTACATTTTTAGCTAGTAACATATACATCTTTAATGTTTTAACTATTTGTACTTGATTTTTATAATAGTTTTCAGCTTCATCTCCAGTAAGAGGCTGCATTTCTATGTTACGTAATACAAGTAACATTTGTCTGATAATATCAGAAGATGCGCAATCATTGAGAAGAAATCTGCGATACAATTCAAAAAGTTATTGCGATTAAATAAAAGCACGAGCAATAACAAAACATTTAGAATTAAATATAAATGTACCTGATGATAATTGGTATATGTTCTATCTTCATAGACGTTTTTAACAATTGTAACACTTTAATTTTATACTCTTCCAAGTACTCCTTGCCAAAATTAAAACTGGCAATACAGTTCAAGATTACATTTGTCAATTCGCAATTTTCTTTCAACATTTTCGTTAGAATTTCAGCGATAATCTGATGTTGAGTATCTGACAAAATGTCAGGTAGAAATAAAATGAGTTCTTGTTGAAACCACAACGGACATGTTTCCAATAACTGTTGTATATTAGTAGTTAATACATCGACGTCAGTTATAGTATCCAAAAAACGAAATTGGTGTAATAGTAACACTGCCCATGGTACTTCCTCTAAAGTATCTCTATATAAAGGTGCAGAAAATATGTGCATTAATTAAAATATGTCTTTCCAATATTACAATTATAAATAAAGAATTGAGTTCATGAAAGTGTGTCCGTGTGTGAGCGTGCGCGTGCATATATAAAAGTGCATAAAGCAAATAAGCAAATCATATATGTAGACACTGGCGAAACTTTGAAATCCTTAATTGAAAATTCTACCATATAAAATACAATAAAATAATAAGATATTGTATATTTTACATTACCAATATAAGACAAACGTTGTTGCATTAGTGACTAAACAATAAAAGTTCTGAGGAAAATTTTTTATGTGGTAAAAAGTTTTTTTCCTATAAATTTGGTAAAAAATGTTTAAAATACAAGACTTTAATTATTTTTCAATGTATATTACAAATTTTTTATCAGTAGTGTATTTGTATAAAATAAAAATAAAGCATATGAAATAAGTCAAATTTGATTTAACAGCGATATAATTATCAGAAATTATTAAGTATTGCAATAATCATGAAAGGCGTGCTAGTATAAAATTAAATCAAATCCATTATACTATATATTGTAATTTGACAAATCGTTATTTCATTGTTTTAGAATTAAATAAACAAAATTATTGAAACTTCTAGAAATAAAACATTTTAAAGATGAAAAAGGCATTAGAAACTTTTTTCGTTAAAACAGCCTTACATTTATTTCCTCTCTCTTTAATAAATCTAAATAATGTAGCTACAAATTTCTTTCTTTCTCGAGAACTCTTCCGTTCGTTTTTCTAAAATAGTCCGCAGCTCAATTGTAGAAAATATACTTTATGACTGTAGTTCATCTTTTAAGAATTTAATGTTATATTAGCTATAACTACGTTCATAATGCTATAAAATACTTATTTACTTTCAAATTAAAATATTGAGCAAGACATGAATTGGACTTTCAAGCAACGTTTCATTAAAATATTCTGAAATTTTATATGTGATTTCAAACTTTCAATCAGCAATGTATACCCAGATAGCCAGTGTGAACACAAGTTGCTTTCACATTGCTAAGAAAAATGTTAGCATCTTGCTATGCATCTATGTCGTTTATTGTGCTGTTATTTGCTAGCATTTGGTGTCGGAAATGAAACATTTGCATGATTCAAACATTAAGTACTTGGTTAGATGTAATAGATATAACGTGTTTATATCTGTTAGAAAATTGAAAACAATATATGCTAATTCTTTGTTAACAGTATGCCTATTCAATGTGCTCTCTCTTTAGCTGTGCATTTAACTACGACAATATGTTAACATTATGCTAGCTGTACTTAAATCACTCAACCATTGAATTCATATTCCCAGCAAAGAACCAGCATCAGTTGCTGGCAATTTATTTTCATACATTGCTTGAGCACACTGGCTATCTGGGTACATCTCACAATCAGCGATAAATGACTTGTCGATCGACATTGAAATAATGTCGAATTGACGTCAATATGACGGTTTCGATGTTGATACATCGTTTCGACGTCAATTAACGAGTCATTTTTGACTGGGATATGTATAAATATTCAAGAATCAAATCAACAAAATTTTAGCAAGTTGTTCCAATAACCAAGCGAAAGAACATTATCATTGTTTTAATATTTATATCAATTATCGTATTTTATTTATTTGCGAATGGAGACTATAGTAATAAGCAAAGATATCTGAATTTATATCTAGCAAATCACACAGATTTCAATCTTTGATACTTACGCTAAAAGAACAGATTCATTAAGTTTAGACATGAAAATATTATATATATCTGCTTGGATCTCAGTAACTTCTAACAGAATTCTTGCAAGAGTCACTTTGCTCAGGATGTCAAAGCCATTGTTATCAGTACATACATCCATATCGTTCAGCATCTTTTCAAAATTCTCTTCATTTCTAATATATTCCTCTATGGAATCAATTATGTCCTTTTTCTGATATTGCCTCGAATTTATTACTCTTTTCATTTTCCGTACAACAATGGAAGGCGGACCACCTAAACAAAGAAATTTTAACGTGCAAAATATTCATCTGGTAAACTTTATACTTTTTTATAACTAAAGATTAAGAAAACAGCCTGCAGTAAAAACTTACCAAGTGTATACGTGCCATCAGTTGACAATACAATTCCACATTTCTGTAAAAAATTAGAGAAAACAGATGGTAAATTTTGCTTTTCCAGGAAATTTTCCACATTATTAACCATAGATGTCTTTAATGTTTTATCAGTAAGTTTGTGTTTCTCCGATTCTGTAGATGACTGAAATTCCTGTGGCTTCTTTTGTTTCCTCCGAGAAGTACAAGATTCAGTAATTGTTGCTTTAATGGGCGATTTGTGATACGTTTTCTTAGGAGAACTGCGACTAATATTAACATCTTGGGTAGCACGCTTTGTACTTGTATCAAGTATAGTTTTGTCCTGTTTCTTCTTCATAATGTTGTATTTGTTGCATGGAAGGTTAAGATTAGTATTGGAAATTTTGTCCGATGAATTTGGATTTGCACTTTTATGCTTTTGCACGATTAATTGTTCTACAGATGGACCAGCGGTATCCAAAGACTTATTTGTCATTGATATGGTGTTTCTTGATAACTGCACGTTCTCTTCTTGGCTTGACATAAACGATACATTTGCTGATGCTTGGCTATTCAACTGTTTCGACATTGATGTTCTAACTTTCGATATCTTAGGAATAACAGGTAAATCATCTATTTCCACCATGTCATTCTCAGACTCACATAAACCTCTTTTTCTATTTTTAACAGAGGAATTACTATTTTCTTTCGAATAAATGTTTAAGGATTGCAATGCTGTCGACCTGGTACCCGACAATTTTCCTTCACAAAACGAATCCTTCCTTCCCTGTGTTGTAACATCAGTGCTGCGGGAACTTGCCTGTTCATTAGTACTAGAGTCAATTCTCTCCAATGATTGGTTAACTGGTTGCATATTGTGCAAGCTACTTTTCAACAATTTTCGTTTATCCATAGCGAGTTTAGAAGAAATTCTTGTCTCCTTCTCAATCAGTAGTCTCAGAATTAGTTAATTTTCAACTGACTCAAAATAGCACTTTACAATTGTACTTTACCGTCACGCAGCATCAGAGACAAAGAAATTTCTTCAAAATGTGGCACTCATCTTCTTAATAAAATCAATACAACGGACCAATATTTTCTTGATTATATGACAGCTGTCTTTGCCTGTCTTCTTGCGAAGAGTTATATCGACCAGTAAAGGAAAATCAAATGCCAGACAAATAAGTACATAACAACTTTTAGGCGGGACCTTAAACTATATAACAACTGATTGCAAACGATAATTTTGAACGTCTACCAACATCTGCAGCGCCTCCAGTAGTAAACAACTGTAAACTAAACCAAGTCTATTAGGGTGCTTTCACATGGAGCGTAAGTTGCGTAGCGTAACCTGCGTATCGCCAATCACAGGACTAGTTCAACGGAATTATTGAGCTAGTTTACACCGATCGTTTGGTACGCGTACCAAATACTATATCGGTATCAAATCGCTTGGTTCGCTCGATGTAAACGCTCGCGGATTACTTTAGTGCGCTCTGGTCTGATACTCCTGAATCGCTAGTATCAGACCAAGTTGGTGCGCGTATCAAAATATCTTAGGGTGCTGTAAACGCTTGATTCGATTCGGGTCGTATTATACCCGGCATTCCTGCTAGATTGAGGTTAGAAGTATGATTCAGTTTAGCATATTGTGGTAGAAGTTTGATTTTACTTTGTTCAGATTAAAAATCTAACCTAACCTGTTTTGAGACGAAATGGTGTAAACAGGGATGTATCAAATGTTTAGTCCGTACCAACTTGATATGCGCACCAACCGATTTAACGGTGTAAACTAGACCAGTGTAACGGTTCTATCAGCATGTTCCTGTGATTGGTGATACGCAGGTTACGCTACGCAATTTATGCTCCATGTGAAAGCACCCTCACTCAACAGTTGTGCTTGCTGAACGTGGCCAATGTCCATGATGCTAGAACTTGGTCCAAGTTCTAGCATCATGGACATTGGGCTAAAGAGCAGAATTTTCGCATACGTTTCTCCTTCGAATAAATTCAAGAATCGAGCCCCAGAACTATTTCAACGGTATTATTGAAACGGTTCTATCAAAATGGCCCTGTGATTGGTGATACGCAGGTTACGCTACGCAAGTTAAGGTACCATTTCATGCGCAGCATACTGCCGCAGCAACTCGCTGCTATTGGTTGAAGAATTGTTACTAGATGCTGCAAAATAAATTTCACCATATTTTGCTTCATCGCTGTGAAGTTCAATTGAACGAACAGCAAAGCAGCAGACACGCGATCTAGCCGGACAGTGCTGCTGCAGCTATTCCTTTTCCATGAGCAGCAAATATGCTTTAGTGAATTTGGATCACGTGACTAATTTGCTGCTGCTGCATGCCACAGTATAACCAGTATG
>NW_011966626.1:7895-21972 GCF_000949405.1 Vollenhovia emeryi | reverse complement strand
ATAAACTTTAATTCGCGCCCGATTACGGTATTTTTTTCTTTTATAAAAAAGGGGCCGCAAAAATCTATGCCAGTACTCGTGAATGGCGTTGCTTCGCATACACGCGTCGATGGTAAATTTCCCATTTTATACTCAACGGTACCGGGATTGAACCTGAAGCAACGCATACACCTGCGTATGATCTTTCGTACTTGCTCCCTGCCGTTTATGACCCAATATTTTTGTCGCAATATATAAAGGGTTGTTTGAACACCGGAATGATGATGTCGTTCGTGCGTCTCGCGGATAAGACTCTCGATTAAACTATGTCGGTTTGGGATCAGTATCGGATGTTTCTGTGTTAACGTCAGTTTTGAATTTCGTAGACGTCCCCCGACACGAATTAAACCGTGATTGTCCATGAATGGATTTAGATTAGCAATATTACCCTTCACGTCGACACGTTCTTTTTTAAGGATCTGAATCTCTTCGGGAAATCTATTGGCTTGAACGAGTTTTAAGATACATATTTCCGCTTCGTCAAGTTCGATTGACTTTAACGCGCCTTTATGTGTATTAGCAGGTCTCATACGTCGGCAATAAGCAACGACTCTATTTAGTTTGCGATAAGAAGAGTATCTGTTTATTATTTCGGTACTGTCAGATATTGCTATCGCACAAATATTTTTCCTCATTTCTGGTATTTCTTTAAGCTGTATCAGTTTAACCGGCCATTGATTTTCGTCTTTGCCTAACCATTCAGGTTCGTTGAACCAGATCCGATTCTGTAAAAATGCCTGTGGCAACTGACCCCTTGATATCGCGTCAGCTGGATTAACTTCGGACCTAACATGTCGCCATTCGCTATGTTCCGTTAACTTTTGCACTATTGCAACACGGTTTGCTACGAAATTATTCAGTAAATGTGGCTCTGTTTTCAACCAGTGTAAGACGACTGTCGAATCGCACCATAATACCACTCTACTGGGTTGTATGTTTAATGCATTATTGACCTTGTGACATAGTCGTGCTAATAACAACGCGCCACAGAGCTCAAGTCGAGATATGGTGACGGTTTTCAGTGGAGCCACACGTGATTTGGCGCATAATAACTTGACCATTTTACCCTGGTTGTCTTTCCTGCTTGACCTCACGTACAGACACGCGCCGTATCCTATACTACTTGCATCGCAGAATCCGTGTAATTGTATTTCTCGATAACCGTCAATTAATATTTTTCGTTCAAACGAAATTTGATTGGTAATTATTTAGATTAGGACACCCACCTCCAATAACCTTGAGCTTGACATATATTATAGAGGTCACCCACCTGAGTGACCTGCAAAAGATTTTAGCCTGCGGACGTTGTGTGTTAAAAAGTTATTTAAAAAACCATGTCGACCAATTATATGTAATTTTCAGACACAAATATTAAAAATTTTGAAAAATGTTTTAAACAAAATTTGTAGATCTCTTTGAAATATACATTTTATGTTCTATTCATTTTTACTGTGCGAATAATAGTTTTCGAAAAAATGATGGACTCTAAATCTTATATCCCTCCTTCCATCTCCATCTGTCGTACGTCATGGAAGTACATGCATGGAGACAGTATGTTCCGCCCCCCCTGCGGGGGGGGCTCCACCTCGTTAAAATATAACCCTACCCAAACTATGTCCGAGGTGTGGAGTGGATCTCGCTTCACGTGGAAAGTCGCAAACCCATGTGGAACAGTACAACGGAAGTACATGCGTGGAGACAGTGTGTTCCGCCCCCCCTGCGGGGGGGGCTACACTTTGTTAAGATATAACCTAACCCAAACTATGTTCGAGGTGTGGAGTGGATCTCGCTTCATGTGAAAAGTCGCAAATCCATATGGAATCGTCTATGTACTACAAAGCACATGCTTAGATGAGAGGACAGATATAGGATTTAGAGTCCATCATTTTTATCAAAAACTGTCACTCGTATAGTAAAAATGAATAGGACATAAAATGTATATTTTAAAGAGATCTACAACTTTTGTTTAAAACATTTTTCAAAATTTTTAATATTTGTGTCTAAAATTACATATAATTGGTTAATTATTGTTTTTGGTTACATATATTGGTTAAAATTACATTGTTTTTTTAATAACTTTTTAACACACAACGTCCGCAGGTTAAAATCTTTTGCAGGTCACTCAGGAGGGTGACCTCTATAATATATGTCAAGCCCAACGTTATTGGAGGTGGGTGTCCTAATCTATTGTAAATAATTACCATTTGATTTATTACTTCGAGCTGGCGAACGAATTCTAACCATACCGTGTATATATTTTGCGGAACGGACTCATCCCAATTTAATTGTTGCCGCCATACGTCTTGCCTGATTCTCTTCGCGTATAATATGATGGGACCTATCAAACCTAACGGATCGAAGATCTTCGCAATATCTGCTAGTAAAATCCGTTTTGTGATTCTCGTTGATATTTTCACGGGTTTGACTGAATAACGTATTTCGTCTTTTTGCGCGTGCCACGTTACTCCGAGTGTCTTTATAGACCGGCCTTTGTTAAGTACGAAGTTTGCGTATATTGCGTTAGTTTCGAGGTCATCTCCCCCGTGGTGCGCCACCTTGTCGTGGTGGGGGAGCTTAGGCGGGCGTTCGGCCTGGAACCGTCTGTGTGCCGCTTCAGGCTCCGGCGGTTCCATAGCCTGGGCGTCCGCTGACCAAGAGCGTACCACCCCTCCCTCCAGTTTATGGGGGGGGGGGTATGGAGCCCGGCGACTCCGGTCTCGGCTGCCTCGACGGTCATGTCGAGGCAGAACCGAGACCACTCGCCGGTAGGGGATGAGGTACCCCGACTTCAAACCTTCGGCTTCCGGGGCCGATAGGGGGGAGCTTGCTCCACCCACCGGACCGGGTCGTCTCCCCCTCGATTCCATTGCACGCCGGTGTTCCGGCAGGGATCGGGGGGAACCCGGGCGAGGGGGCAGGAATCCCAGTTGCCATTGCACGCCGGTGTTCCGGCAGGCGGCTGGGATTCGGGGGGAGGCCACCGTCTCCATTGCACGCCGGTGTTCCGGCAGGAGGCGGTGGCAAGGGGAGCTCCTCCGTCAGTGGGCTCGTCGTGGACGTGCTCGCTGGCGGGGGAGAGCCGGACCCCGGAGGCACAACGGTACGTGGTCCCGACCGAAGGGTGGGCCGGAAGTCGTGGCCTCCCCGCGGTTGACTCGGACGTGGTCCGTTTCTTCCAGGGGGAGGGGCCGGACCTCCGCGGTAAACTGGTACCCAGGATCCGCGGAGTGGACCGGAAGATAGACGGGGATCGGGGCCGCTCGGACGTATTCCGAGGCGGGGCCCGATCGCCCGGAGACCGCCGGGGCCGCTGGGACTTATTCACAGGCGGGGCCCGGTGGTCCGAGGAGTTGGTCGGCAAGTCTGCCGGCCAACACCCGATCCTCCGTGACGAAGCGGTCAGTCCCTGCGTCTGGGGCCGACGTCCCGCTGCTGGGGCATGCGGCCTGGCGTACGGGGCTGGTCGTGGAGGGCGGAGGATCGGCTGTGTGCGTGGTGTGTGAATGGGCCGCGGTCGGCTGCCGGTGGATATTTCCCTGAGACTAACCAAGGGGGGAGTAGTAAACCCCCCGACCGGGGACGAGCGGTGACGTCTGTACCTGACCTCTGCCACGGACTAGGCGGGACCGTAAGTCCAGTTTACTGGCAAAGTCCGCAGGAAGTGGCACGTTTAATGTGGGAAAACCGCTCCCGTCTCGTCCGTCTGGAGCCTATCAGGGAGTTGAAGCCGGCATGCAGGGCGCGGGTATGGAGGGGCGCATAGCCAGCGTTCTCTCATACCCTGTGAGGGGGGAGATTCCCTTACAACCTCTAGCCCTGGGGGGGAGTATGCGGCCGATCGGGTCGGTGCGCGCTCCTCTTCGCGGGTGAGGCTAAATCTTTAGCATCATGGTGGGCCTGGCCGTCTCCAGGGATACTTTTATTAGAATCACTGGTCGGGATAGGGGTGGCTCCCCCGACAAGCGGCCTCTCCGCTTCCCGGCCCATAATTAGGGTACTGTTATACTGGGGATAGATCCCCCACTGCGGTGGGGGTCCCATGATGGGCGAACCAGTCGTACAATTCACTGCTGTCTTCCACAAATACAAATACAAAAAAACCCACCATTGTGCTTAGGAGGATGGAGGAGGGCGCACAGACGAGTGCGGCGAGTGCAGAGGCGATGGACCTGGATGGCCCCAGCGGGTCAGCCACGGACAAGAAGAAGACGTACAAGCCGAGTCCGGCTTCGACCAAGACTGGTCAGAAGTCGACGGGGGTCAAGGCGAGACCCAGGCGGCAAACATCACCGGTAGTCTCGATTGACGGCTCGGACACCGAGGTGGAAGTGAAGAAATGCGACGCGGACTCCGACCAAGAGTCTGCAAGTGACAGCTCCTTCACCGAAGCTACGGAAAAGGGGAAGCGCAAGAGGGGCAGGCCCCCAACGACCTTCGAGGGGCTCTATAAGCGCAAAAAACAAGAACATAAGCGCGAAATAAAGAAGCTCCAAGCGGAGAAGAAACTTCTAAAAAGGGTTTTGGACCCTAAAGTTCTTCCCCGTGATGTAACGCCGGAGAGAGAACTGGTGAAGCAAATGGAGATGTCCGTCGAGCAGATTGGGGCGGATATGTTAAACTTTATAAACGTAGTGGATAAAGTTGCGAGAGGTTCGAAGAACCTCAAAGGAACGTTCGTGAGGCAGCTCAAGTTGAGCACGAACGGGATGAGAGCCGCGGCGGCTGCACTCATGTCAAAGGCCACAACGCCGGAGGACAGAAGGGAAAAGGCCGAGATGGATGGGCTCAGGGAGAAAATTAGGTCTCTCGAGTTTAAAATCCACGAGCTCAACTCGAAGCTGCAAAAGCAGGAGAAGAAGAGAGAAGGCCGATCGCGCAAGACAAATAAGACCTACCCAGAGGAAGCAGATGCTGGGGATTAGATGATGGTAGAGTCCCCAACACAGGAGACGTTCACAGATGCGAAGAACGCGCCACTGCCACTAGACAGAGAGGAGTTCCCGGTCCTTAGGCCCAAGGTAAGGGGGACCAGCAAGCGCCTGGAGGAGCCGCCACTGGATGTGGCAATGGAAAACGTGAGACGCGAGATGGAGGATGTCTCCATCAAAGAAGTAATCACAGGGGATCCACAGGAAGTAAAGAGAAATCTGGAGAACCTTGCTGCAAGATGCACGGGCGCCATGGCAGCATTGCCAGGCACAGGCGCTGCCAAGGATTCGTACAAAGGCAAACCGCAGGAACCAGCGAAGACTCCGACAGGTAAGGAGGAAAAGAAGCTACCAACCATTACGAGTATGACGGTAGTAAAAGAAGCCACGAGAGGAAAAGCCACTCGCAAGACTGATCAAAGAGACGCGAGGATGGGACTTACGGGAAGATCAAGCTCCATCAGGGCATCCAGCGCCAAAGGAAAGGCCATGGTCTCAGCGGCGAGGGAAAAGTCGTCGGAAGCGATAAGTGCGACGCAACCTCTACCGCAGAGGCAGCCTAAGGAGAGGCCACTACCGGACAGGGACGGCACTCCCTGGACGGAAGTGGTTAAAAAGGGAGAAAGGGCAAAAGCCCCAAGTCGGCCTCTCAACCGGCACCAGCGACTTTGGGTCCGAAGCAAGCGCCCAAGGCGGGGATGGATGCCAAAGGCGAAGGCAAAGGGGAGGACGCGGCGGAATGCAATGGCCCGGAGCGATAAGAAGAAGAGGAAGGCTCCGAGGACAGCGGCGGTATCCCTGACATTCCCTAAAGAAACGTATGAAGAGGGAATGCGGACAGTTAGGTCCAAGATAAAGCTCGAGGATATCGGCATCGGGTTGAGGCCTAGACGGGGGCTCACGGGCGCGTTAATACTGGAAATTCCCGGTGATAATGCGCAGGACAAGGCGGAAATCTTGGTCTAGCGGATCAGGGAAGTGGTCGGAGACGCGGAAGGAGTAAAGGTGACGCGTCCCGTAAAGATGGCGGAGCTCCGGGTCCGGGACTTGGACGACTCCAGCCAGAAGGAGGTGAGAGGCGTGGTGGAGAGAGTAGGGCAGTGCTCGGGCCAGGAAGTGAAGGTGGGTCCAATCAGGAGGGCCACCAACGGCCTGGGAACCGTGTGGGTTCAGTGCCCGCTCGACGCGGCGAAGCGAGTGGCGGAGCCTGGCCGTCTGAGGATCGGGTGGATCGCGGCGCGGGTGGACTTGCTTGACGCAAGGCCACTCGTATGCTACAAGTGCCTCGAACGTGGCCACGTTCGGGCACAATGCAGGAGCAGGAAAGACCGAACAAACACCTGTTACAGGTGCGGCGAGGAGGGGCACAAATCTGCCGAGTGCTCCGCCAAGCCGAGATGCATTGTGTGCAAGGATAGGGGACTACCCGATGCGCACAAAGCGAGAGGAGCAGCATGCCCGCCTATCTCAAAGAAGGCGGCCAAGAAGAGGAGGCAAGAGGAGCGACAACAGACTGAGACCCAAACGCAGGGAGATCGGTCACAAAAGAGCGACCAGGCTGCAGTAAACTTAATCGACCTATCCATGGACGTCGATGAAGGTAAGGCGGAATCCCTAGACTGGGATCACACAGACACACCTGTGGGTCTTATGGGAGGAAGCTTCGCACACGAAACGCAGAATCAGGCTGATCTGCCCGTGGGCACAGACGCAAGTGGCTCGGAGGAAGCCACAAAGCCGGCGCCTTCAACTGCTTAAAGGTTCTTCAGGCGAACCTCAACCACGCCCGTTAGGCGCAGGATCTTTTTCTGCATACCCTGGCGGAGCGTGGTTGCGGTATAGGTATCATGGCGGAACCGTACAATGTTCTCAATAACCCCAACTGGGCCGGGAGCTTAGACGGTTCAGTAGCCATTACTTGGCGTAGGTCGGGGCAGCGGCACGTTCCCTGGTCTAAAGCCAAAGGAGGGGAAGGCTGGGTCCTGATAGATTGCGATACGTTCTTAATTATGGGCGTGTATCTAAGGCCCAGCCTCACCAGAATGGAATTGGAGGACAGGCTGGACGTGATGGAGGGCGAACTGAGAAGTGTCCTCCCCAGGCCTGTGCTGGTCGCCAGGGACTTCAACGCGAAGTCCGCGGATTGGGGTTCCCGGCGACCAGATGTGAAGGGGGCAGAGGTCGCAGCTTGGGCGGCTCGCCTGGGCCTCAAACTTGAGAACCGCGGCAGCGTCAGCACCTGCGTGAGAGTTCAAGGCGAGTCTATCGTAGACCTTGCGTGGACATCTCCGGCTGTAGCAGTATGGACGGAGGGTTGGAGAGTCCTCGAGGAGGTAGAAACCCTCTCGGACCATCTCTTTATTGAGATGGCCTTCGCCAGACCTGCTGCGAGGGGGACGGCGGACCTGCAGGCCTCTCAGCGTATCAGATGGGCAGTTAGCAAAATGGACCGGGACATGATGCTGGCCACGCTCATGGCGACCACTTGGACGCGGGCGGATCCCTCACAAGACATTGAGGAAGAGGCCAAGTGGCTGAGGGAAGTGCTGACTCGGGCATGCGACAGCTCGATGCCCAGAGTTAAATTCTCTCCCCGTAGGTGTGCGTACTGGTGGTCGGACACGATCGCCGAGTTGAGGCGAATATCAGTACGGCACAGGAGAACCCTACAAAGGGAGAGAAGAAGACCGATTTCCCGCGAGCGCCTAGAGGCGCTCTTAACGAATTATAGGGAAAGCCGGGTCGCATTGAAGCAAGCGATACGGAGAGCCAAAGAGAAGGCCTGGTCCGAGCTCATAGACGCGCTGGACGAGGACCCCTGGGGAAGGCCCTACAAATTGGTGCTAAAAAAGCTCTCTTGTGGGGCCCCCCCGACTGTGGAGTCCCTTAAGGTGGACTTCTTAAACCAGGTGGTGAACACTCTGTTCCCTGCGGCAGGACGAAGAGGGACAACCGACTCCGACAATCCTGAGGATCTGGAAGTGGAGGTCTTTCAGGAATGGAACGAGGGGATGGAGATAACCAGGGACGAGATCACCAAGGCTGCGAAGAAGCTCAAGGCCAGGAAAGCCCCGGGCCCGGACGGGGTTCCGGGAGTGGCTTGGAGGATCGCCCTGGGGGAGCTGGAGGGCAGAGTTGCAGCGCTTTACACGGCATGTCTGAGGGAGCAAAAGTTTCCTGAGATATGGAAACAGTCGGGTCTTGTGTTGCTGCGGAAAGAGGGGAAGCCCGCGGACACCCCGGGCGGATATCGTCCAATCTGCCTACTTGACGAAGTGGGCAAGACGCTGGAGCGCATCATCGCCGGCCGTCTAGTCCGGCACATGGATGATTCTGGGCGCGGTCTATCCGAAAGGCAGTTTGGGTTCCGGGAGGGAAAGTCGACGATAGACGCAATCAAATGCGTCAAGTCCCTCTCGGACCAAGTGATCGAGGGGGGAGGGGTTGTGATGGCGGTAGCTATCGACATAGTGAACGCTTTCAATTCCCTCCCCCATGAGGTCATTAACAAGGCCTTGCGGAAGTTCAGGTTCCCCAAGCCTCTGATTGGCTTAATAGGGGACTACCTGAAAGGAAAGCAAATAACTTGTGTGGATAGAAGAGGCGAGCAGCGCAGCTGGCCGGCGGAGTGCGGTGTCCCGCAGGGGTCGGTCCTAGGGCCACTCTTGTGGGACATCGCATACGACGAGGTGCTAGACGCAGCCTTACCCACCGGCAGCACCTTGGTGTGCTATGCCGATGACACCTTTGTACTTGCCGGTGGGGACGACTGGGGGATGGCAGCCAAAAGGGCCAACCTGGTGATAGCTTGTGCTACCAGGGCGATCAGGTCGCTGGGTCTAGAGGTCGCGGCAAAGAAAACGGAGGCCGTCTATCTACACGACGGCTCACATGGAAAACTGCCGGACACTTATGTTAGTGTGGAGGGAACTCGTATACATGTGGGAACAAGTATCAGATACTTGGGCCTACAAATAGACGAGAAATGGAAATTTGGGGAACACTTTGCCAAATTGTCCCCCAGGTTGGACAGCGTGGCTGGCGCGTTGTCCAGGCTAATGCCCAACCTGGGTGGACCAAGCGGGAAGACAAGAAGGCTATACGCCAACGTCTTAAGTTCGATCATGCTGTATGGCGCGCCGGTATGATCGGAAGCCCTGGAGAGAAATGCGAAGGCGCGATCCCTCTTATACAGGACGCAGAGGAGAATGGCGGTTAGAGCTGTGAGAGCCTACCGCACGGTGTCGCACACAGCGGTTACTCTGCTTGCGGGCTCCCCCCCCCATAGACTTGGCCGCGAGGAATCATGCCGCGATGTATGAGCGGGTCAGGGAAATGAGGGAGAGCAATGCCCCCATAACCGCTGGGGTGAAGAGGGCCATTAGACTCCAATTGATGGAGCGAACAAGAGAGGACTGGAGAGCCAGGCTCTCCATGCCAAATAGGCCCGGGAAAAGGACTGTCGAGGCCATCCTTCCTATTCTGGACGGGTGGCTCGATAGGTTAGGAGCTAGAGCGTCCTTCAGAACGACACAGGTGCTCTCCGGACATGGATGTTTCGAGGAGTACCTGTGTCGTATAGGACGCGAAGACGATGCCGGGTGTCATCATTGTGAGGCGGACAGGGACTCGGCGCAACATACTCTCGAGGAGTGCCCAGCCTGGGAGGATGAGCGCCGGGCCCTGTCTGATGTTGTAGGGGACAATTTGTCTTTAGGGGCCATAGTAGAGGCAATTGTCAGTGAGGAGAAGGCATGGACAGCCTTCTCTCTATTTTGTGAGAGAGTAATCTCGCGAAAGGAGGAGGACGAGAGAGAACGGAGAGGCGAAACGCAACCTCCGTTGCAAGATGGCGTAGGAGGAAGAGGTGCCCCGCAAAGACGACGAAGAAGAGGTGGGCATCGGCACACTTGCGAACGTAGCCAGTTTAGGACAAAGCACCCCGGATACTGCAGGTGCAGAGAGTGTAGGGTCCCACATTAGGCGTACGGGTGCCGCTAGAAGAATAGCCCCGTGGTAGCCCCTGCCTGTCGTAAAAGGCGACTGAAAGGGGAGGAGAGAGAGTATAGGGTGGGACCCTAGGGGTGGGCACGGCTGGGATACCGTGACTCACCCGCCCCCACAACAACGAGGGGCGCGCCGGGAGGCCCGGTGGCACCCCCGCCGCAAGGCGGAGGAGAAGGTCCTTGTCAGGACCGCGTAGGAGGAGGCCCTTATCAGAGCCATGCCCATAGATCAGGGCACAGAGGTGCGCGAGATAACGCGCGGCGCGGGGGCTGTCGAGCAGTAATGCGACCGTGATACCTCGGCAGTCCCCAATAGCGCAGAGAAGTCCACCCCCGGTTGTTTTATTGCGGTAGGCGCTCTCCATTGCACGCTGGCCCCAGGTCGTCAATTGCCTGGGGTACAGGGAGGGCGAGTCCCACAAACCCCCCCGTCTCTGTCCCAGCAGGGCGGGGGGACGGTCCATGAGGATTTCCACCGGGTCAAAAAAAAAAGTTTCGAGGTCATTAACAACGCGCTCCTCATTGGAGGCCCACTGCCTAATGGTAAAACCGCCCTTTGCTAGCAATTCGATCACTTCGTTTCGTATCGCCCGCGTTAATATCGTCGGCTCCCGTCAGCAAATCGTCTACGTACAAGCTTGTCCTAATGATTCTAGCCGCTTTCGGATGATTGTGTTGTTCATCATCCGCTAGTTGATGTAGCGTACGTATCGCTAAAAATGGTGACGCTGATACGCCAAATGTAAGAGTGTTAAATTGAAGCGTTTCTATTTTGTTCCCTTGACGCCAGAGTATTCTCTGATACCGCCGATCGTCTTCATGCAACCTAATTTGTAGATACATCCTCTCGATATCGGCGGTAACAGCGTACCTGTACGTGCGAAACCTAAGTAGATGTGCGAATAGTGTATCCTGTATTGTGGGTCCTACTAACAACGTATCGTTTAAAGATACCCCAACGCTCATCTTCGCGGACGCGTCAAACACCACTCTTATTTTTGTGGTGCCGCTATAGCCATGGGCAGCCATACAGAAAAAGGAATTTGTGCTCTTTTTGTAATTGCTGCGGTAACGCTTGATTCTTTTTTTATCGCGTGGTGCGGCATGTAGTATCCTTGATCCTCGGGATCCTTTATTACTGACACGTAATTTAACTTTAAATATTCCTCTATTATTTGGGCGTACTCGCGTTTCAATATCGCGTCCGCATTTAACCTTTTTTCTAACGCTGTAAATCGTTTAAGCGCGAGGGCTCGAGAATCGCCTAACCCTTTGTCTGTCTTTGCGAATGGTAAACGTACTGTGTAACGCCCGCATTCTTCTCGTTTGGTATTGTTAGCGAAATGTACTTCGTACTCATTGTCTTCTTTAGATTTTAACTCATTTGTCGTTATATCTTCAATTGACCAAAATTCGTTTAGTTGCGTTTCTAAGTTCGTCATGTAACATAATTCCGTCTCGTCTGTTGTCTGTGCTGTTGTACTGCCAGCGATTACCCAGCCTAAACGTGTTTTCTGTAAGACTAAATCTTGTCCTTCCCGTGAAAGACTAATCTGACCAATTGATAGTAATGAGAGTGTCGCTCCTGATCCGATCAATAATTCGACAGAACGTGGTAAATAAAATTCGGGATCTGCTAGTCTGATATTTGCTGGTATTTTGATAGAATTCCGGGGAAAAATCTCGGACGGGACTGAATCTGCGATTGTCGGTATAACTAAACATGTTAGATCCTTGCTAAATTCGTCATATTGATTGTATTGTGATCTGTATCACGCCTGTCGATACCGTATTCGTTGCGTTGATCGCGCCTATTGTCGTTGAATGTCTAACCATGAATGTACGTAACTGCTTTGCTAATCTTTTGGAAAGGAAATTTGTAGTTGCACACGTGTCTAATAACGCTCGGCATTTGATACTTCGATTCTCTTCGCGAATGTACACCAATGCGCTAGTTAATAACTGCGGCATCGTTTTTTGTAATATCGGTGCAAAGTTCGTCATGATATCGTCACTCGGTATTGATAGTCATGCGGCCTGAGTGTTTACCTTTTTTGTCGCGGACGGTTTACTCGTATTTGGGTACTCCTCGAGATGCAAAAGCGTATTATGTCTTTTTTGGCAAATAGAACAATTCGAAAATCTGCAAGGCCGATCTATATGCGAGCGTAAGCAGTTATAACAAATTTTAGCGTCTTTTACTACTTCGATGCGCTTGGGTATTGGTAACTGTTTAAATTTGTCACACAAGTAAAGAGGATGTCTTTTACCTTTGCATGTTATGCAATTGCGTGACGTACTTAGCATGAATGCCTTGTTCTTTAGGTATCTGTATTTCCCCTTCGGTTTGCTCGCGCCCTTTTCCGGTTCCGTTGTTTTTAGCCTTTCGCGTCTCGATGCGCAAACCGCGGCCTTGTACAAGAATTCATACATTGAAACTAATTTCGGAAACTCGTCTCTGTCTAAAGTTGCTTCCCACTTCTCCAATGTAGTTTTCGGTAATTTATTTTCTAAGATATGCACGACCATCTCGGACCCGATTGAAACGCCTAACGCACTCAAAGACGCGACGTGTTGTTGCGTGTCGTCCGCGAGCTTGGACAAGCCGTTCGTGGTTTCTTTGTCCAGCGCCGGCAAGTTCATAATAGATGCTAAATGTCGCGATATCAATATTCGTTTCACTTCGTAAGAGTGCCGTAACAGATTCCATGCATTAGTATAATTCATTCCATCAACGGCCAGAATCTTTATATTGTTGGCTGCTTCCCCGGTTAACGCGGATTTCAGATAATGCAATTTATCAACATCCGTAAGATCGTTTCGCGAACCTATTATGTTCTGAAACGCGATTTTGAAAGACAGCCAATTCTCGTATGCGCCATCGAACGTCGGCATGGGCGTTTCAGGTAATCTGATTTTTCGTTTTTTGTTCGGGGGGGTGACGTCCGTGCCGTCGTCTTGTGTTCTCTCGTCCGACGCACCTTCGCTCGCGTGCGTTGTTTCTTTCGCGTTCGCGATATTTTCCACTCTCGCCGATAACGAATAGAAACGATCTTGTATGTTTTCGAATTCCGTTTGGTGCCCTTCGTTAGGCTCAAGTACCACGAGCTCGTCATTATAATCCTCATACGCGTGATATAACTCGGTTAGACGATTGACTCTTAACCTTAACAATGTTTCGTCTACTTTACCTTTCCCGATAAGTTTAGTTAAATTGGTAATCTGTGCTTTCAGTGAAGTCCTTTTTTGTACGAGAATCTTAATCCTTTCCTCCATTTTAGTGACGTAATGACTCACCTCGAATTACTTACTTTATGTATGTGCTACCACTTGTATTCTTACCGTCCGTACCCCTTGTCGACGGCCTTGATCTCCGCGTATATCTTACTTCTTGCTGGAGATTCAATAATTTACAAGAGGCTCTAATCCGGCTCGAAGGACCATGTTCGGTTTCGGGTGAATAATACTTATATCCACGCCGTGGTTTCGTATGCCTTTATTGTCTCTTGGGACGATCTGCATCCAGTCCGGCCCAGTCTTACAATGCCCACTTACGTCGTGCGACTGTTCGACTCTGTCCCCCACACGCTTCCGATCACGCCGTGTTTGTTTCGGAAGGGGGGCAGCACGCATATACGCCGTTACCTATGGCGCAACCTATACGCACGTCGTTACAGTAATGACTAATGTTTCCTAGATCTGTTAACTCAAGAATGTTACTCAATTTCTTATATACTTTTGACATCCGCTTTACATCTCTACATGCTATTATAATATCATCCACGTATATTATTAACGTAAACAACTTACCTTTTTAAAAAAAGAGGTAAAAAAAGCACCGAGTATAAGCTCCAATTCAACCGAATATATTTTGTTACTCTATCTTTTTTGCAAAAGTATATTATCTACAAAAATATCTTCTCTACAAAACTATCTTCTCTACAAAAGTAATGATATCAACAAATTGCGCCAAATATAACAATGGATATTTATACAAACTAGTTGCTTTAGTATTAGTTTTTGATTAAAAAATGTTATATTTCTTAAAAAATCAAACTAAAGATTTTATTGGACAAAATAATGGAGTTAATAATAAAACACCGA
>NW_011966626.1:0-4380 GCF_000949405.1 Vollenhovia emeryi | reverse complement strand
ATGGACACAGGCCTTAATTCGCCTGAATAGATACAGAGTTTCTAAATTTCTAAACAGTTGCTATTCTTTTCATCGGTGTTTAACTATTAACTCCATTATTTTTTCCAATAAAATCTTTAGTTTGATTTTTTGAGAAATATAACATTTTTTAATCAAAAACTAATACTAAAGCAACTAGTTTGTAGAAATATCCGTTGTTATATTTGGCGCAATTTGTTGATATCATTACTTTTGTAGAGAAGATATTTTTGTAGAGAATATACTTTTGCAAAAAAGATAGAGTAACAAAATATATTCGGTTGAATTGGAGCTTATACTTGGTGCTTTTTACCTTTTTTTTAAAAAGGTAAGTTTTTTACGTGATATCACACCTTTTGTAGTGTGTAATATCTCATAATGTACTCTTTACTTGGCACAAAACTCGACATTTTTAGAATAATATTATCACAACCCCGGTGGTCGAGCTGGTACTCTTTACTTGGCACAAAACTCGACATTTTTAGAACTAAGAAAACGTTGTTTGCACTGTGGCGAACTAACATACATACACTGAAGTTCAAGCTTACCGATAGTACTTCTTTGTAGATGCATTACTATCTGAAGTTGCATGCACATAGTCCTGGAAATACCGTCTGTTAGGAAACAGCGAGAACTTATTCAAGGGAGTGGCACCCGTTTGGCCACGGTAATATTGACCACAGTCCCGATTGACCACGTTAATATCGACCACATTGTGTATGACCACGTTGATATTGACCATGTTGCAATTGACCACGGTCCCGATTGACCACGGTCCCGATTGACCACGTTGCAATTGACCACGGTCCCGATTGGCCACGTTACAATTGACCACGGTCCACGCTTCCTACCGGCGGGGTGGGTGCGGGGAGGGGGGCCGAAGGCCCCCTCGCAACCCCCCGCGCGCGCGCGCGCGTGTGTGTGTGTGCGTACTTTTAGCTCGCGATCAAACGGGACAGTGGTCAATTGCAACGTGGCCAATCGGGACCGTGGTCAATTGCAACGTGGCCGATCGGGATCGTGGTCAATTGCAACGTGATCAATCGGGATCGTGGTCAATTGCAACGTGGTCGATCGGGACCGTGGTAAATTGCAACGTGGTCAATCGGGATCGTGGTCAATTGCAACGTGGTCGATCGGGACCGTGGTCAATTGCAACGTGGTCAAGTGAAAAGGATGCTGGTCTGGTCGACGACCGCGACGACGACGACCAGGACGAGGACGAGGACGACGACAAAGATGTTTCTTAATCCAAAATTTCACAAAACTGACTTTGCATTGCAATACCTCCACTCCTGGGGCACGTAGGAGAAAAGTAAATACACTTTTATTATGCAAATCGTACCCAAGCAATCGATTAAACGCAGTCTCAAGTTCGTCGGATCCGCCGTTATTGAGATCCGAAAATCTGAGGGCCCGTCAACTCGTGTACTCGCGTAAACTTACACGGTCGGTCTCGCACGCGTGTACTAGCTACGCTTACACTTGGCGCGAGACACTACCGTGTCTCGTGATATAAACCTTATTATTATTATCAATTTCTTTTGAATACAGACACAAATCTATCTGACTTTGTTCAAACCCTTCTTGTGTTAAAATATCGTTTAATCTCTTGTTCCAAACTCTAGCAGCTTGTTTCAAACCATAAATATTTTTGTTTAATTTACATACCATACTTTCTTTTCCATTTACCTCAAATCCTTTGGGCTGCATCATATATATAGTCTCATCAATAGTTCCGTTCAAAAAGGCATTTTTCACGTCATAGTGTTGAACCGCTAATTTTTGCTTACTCGCAACTGCCAGCAACGTCCTGAATGTAGTTAGCCTCGCCACTGGTGCAAATACTTCATCGTAGTCCACGCCGTATTCCTGAGTAAATCCTTGTGCGACTAGCCTTGCCTTGTGTCTTACCACGCGTCCTAGTGCATTCGTCTTTGCTTTGTTGACCCATTTGCATCCTATAATTTTTGTACCTTCCGGTTTCTCCACCAGTGTCCAAGTATTGGCATTCAAGAGTGATGTATATTCGTCCTTCATCCTCTCGATCCACTGTGCCTTGGTCGGTGAAGATATTGCTTCTTCGTATGTGGTTGGTTCAAAAGGTTCTTCAGCCTTAGTATAATACACCAAATTACAAAACCTATCCAGTGGAACACCCTTATTTTGCCTTTGCGATCGACGTAACTCTGCATCTTCGTAATCGTTGCTCTTTTCTTCCGTGTCCACTTCTTCCTCCTTTATGTCTGCCTGTTGATTGACGCTTCCTTCTCGTAACGGACTCCCTTCAGTTTCTGTATCGTCCAGTGTCTGCTTCTTCTGGATCACTATTTCGCTTGACTTACTTCCTTCTTCAAGAAAGTTAACGTCTCTGCTTATTATGATTTTTTCTGTTCTAGTACTCAATAAACGATATCCTTTCGCATCCTCTGCGTACCCGACGAAGACAAGTTCTACAGCTTTCTCATCAAGCTTCTTCCTTAGCTCTTTAGGAGTATGTGCGTACGCTTTTGAGCCAAAAGTGTGTATGTGTTGTAGTGATGGTTTCCTTTTGTACCATCTTTCAAACGGAGTGGTACTGGTAGCTTTCGTATACAGCCTGTTCTGCAGATAGTTTGCCGTACTCACTGCTTCACCCCAGCACTTGTTTGGTAGCCTTGCATCTATCAACATGCACCTTGCCATCTCCATAAGGTACCTGTTTTTTTCTTTCCGCTACTCCATTTTGCTCGGGTGCATATCCAACTGTGTATTGCACTTCGATTCCCTCCTTCCGTAGAAAATCCTTTAGTTTGGCGTTCACGTACTCCTTGCCTCGATCAGACCTGATAACCTTGGGTACTTTATTAAATTTTGTCTTCATGTTTCTTACATAATCTTGAATTTTTCAACTACTTCTGATTTGTATTCCAAAAGATACACCACCGTATATCTGCTGTAGTCATCAATAAGTGTCAATACATACCGCTTATTTCCTGGTGTTTTTGTTTGCATGGGGCCGCAAACATCAGTATGTACTAAATCCAACACCTCTGCAGTCTTGGTAGACGACTTCTTGGGAAAAGGTTGCCTTGTCATCTTTCCTTTTATGCACGTTTCACATATGCTTCTTATACTGCAATCTGTTATTTCCATTCCCGTTACTAGTCCTCCTGCCACCATTTGCTTTATGGTGTCGGGATTCCTATGACCGAGTTTTCTGCGCCAGGAGTGTTGACAGTCTGTTTTGTGGTGGTCTGTGATCATTAAGGCCTTGTGACCGAGCTTCATTTTATACAGATTTCCATTTAAATCCGCAGTTGCCACGATGGAATTCTTCTTCATTATGCCGCATGACTTCTCATTAAAATTTACTTGAAATCCTTTTTCAGTCAATTTCCTTACCGACAACAGGCTTTCTTCAAGCGCTGGAACATACAGTACGTCCTTGACCGTTACTGTAACCTGTTTCCCTTTATCGTCCATACAGGTTAGACAACCGTCTTCTATTCCCTGTACTTCTGCGTAATCACCATTAGCAAGCTTTATTTTGCTACTTGTGCAATTAAGCGTTTTGAAGAATTTCTTACTATTTGCCATGTGACTGGTTGCTCCTGAATCAATATACCATGTTCGTTCATCGTAGCTGTCGCATTGAGTTCCGAAACAGATGTGTGTATCATTCTCGTCCTTACTTATTGCTTGATTTGCAGTCTCCTTATCCTTTGCGGCCTTCCATTTTATATAGCTTCTACAATCCTTCTTCAGATGACCTGATTTACTGCAGAAGAAACACGTGATCTTCTTCGCATTCAGCTTCTCTGTAGTTCCTCTTGTAGATTTCTTGGACTGTGTCTTGAGTGCTTTATCATCTCGTTCGTCCATCTGGCTTCTTGCGTTCTTCCGTCGCAGATCTTCATCTAAGAGTTTTCCTTTCACGAGTTCTATGGTTAGCTCATCTTCAGATCTCGTTTCCAATGCCGTTATCAAAGTATTGTACGACTCTGGAAGACTACACAGCAATAAAGCTATAATCATTTTTTCTTTCAGTGCCTCTCCGAGAGCTGCTAATTGATCCACTAAGTTAAGCATAGCGTTCAAATGATCTTGCATGTCACCACTTTCGGAAAGTTTCATACTGCAAATTCTCTTGAATAAGAATACCTGGTTTGAAAGAGACGCTTTCTGATGATAGTTTTGCAGTGCTGTCCACGCTTCCTTGGCGCTATTTGTATTCCTGATGTGTCTTAGTTGGTCGTCCTCGACTAACAGACCGATCGTAGCGCGTGCCTTCTTATCCGCTTTACGCCACTTTTCATCCGGCAGCGCTGGCTCTGCTTCGCTGATCGTATACCACAAGTCATCCTTTATCAGTTGTAACGA
>NW_011966625.1:13179-21971 GCF_000949405.1 Vollenhovia emeryi | reverse complement strand
TTAATATCTCGCTTCGCAGGATAGAGCAACGATTTTGTCTGAGGAAAAAGTTGTTTCTCGTTGAAAAACGCGTTGAATGAGACCAATTTGATTGATTTTGGAGGTGGAGCAGCTATACTGAAGAATTACCAATTCCAAACTTTTTTGTTAATAACTTTCTAACGAATAACGACCGCCGGCTAAAAACTTCTAAGAGTTACTCAGGAGGGTGACCTTGACAACATATGTCAAGGTCAAGGTCATCGGCAGGTGGGGTCTTTTTATGCACATTTACCAATTCTTTGATAATCGCGATCACTCGAATGCAATAAAATTTGACGATACATCTTCTTCAAATCGGCAGTAATCGCGATAGCCGGCAAACGAAATCGCATGACAATATCAATTATATTGTCCTGCAAGTTTACCCCCACCATTAATGTGTCGTTCAAGGAAATACCGGATGTAGTTTTTGCGGAAGCGTCAAACACCACTCGCAATTTTGTTGTCGTACTTGATTCGCGAACCACGCCATGATGTGGCAAATATACCGCATTTAATGCGTCGTCTTCCTTGACTAGAGACATGTGATTCAATTCAATGTACTCGCGCATAAACTCGGCATATTGATCGCGAAAATTTTGATCTCCTTGAAATTTACGTTCTAAATACATGAAACGCTTCAGCGCGATCTCTCTCGATCGACCCAACATTGTTTTGTTTTCACGAAACGGCAGCCGAACGACAAACCGCCCGGACGACGCGTCTCTACTTGTGGTTATGAAATGCCTCTCGCAACATTCCTCTTCTACCGACAATCGCGTATTATCGGTTTGGTATTCCTCCAATTCCCAAAATCTTTTCATGGCATCGCCAATCGATGCCTGCAGACACGTGCAATTACTTGAATACGAATCGTCGGTTGCCCGACTAGCATTAACTGTGACGGTATCGAACCCGCGATAATCCATCCCAACCGGGTATTCTGTAAAATCGGCATACCGTCGCCGAGCTCAACTTTGCCGTGATCTAACAGCTGCAGAAAGAATTCGCCGCCCACAAGCGCATCGATCTGACTCGGATTGAAAAACAACGGGTCCGCCAATTCAAGACCCTCGGGAATTGATAACTTCGTCGCCTGTATGAAAAACGATGGTAAACTCTTAGTTATTTCAGGAACAACCAAACAATTCAAAACTCAAATTGAAATCAGATACTCGCGACTTTATCGAAAGTTCACAACCATGATTTACCGCGCAGCTCATTCCGTTCAGCCCGCTAATTTTCTCTCGAATAGCCTTTAAATTTAAATTTAGCTTCCTGCATGCTGGAGCCGTTACAAAATTGAGCTCGCTCGCGCTGTCCAGTAGCACTCGCAGCTTAGAGTCGCCGCTCGCCGTTGCCACATTCACGATGGCTATCGCCATCAAAATTCGCTTACGCCGCTCGTTGATCCGTTGATCGCGCCCGCGCCCTGACGATCCGATGCCATCCGTCGATGACTCCCTCTCGCCGTCCGTTACTGAGCACAGCGCGGTGCCTACGGGTGGCCCCTCCGGAACCCCCGACAGTTTCTTCGCAAACCTTGTTGAGGACTCGGGAGCCTGTCCCCTTCATGACATAGTGTATTGTGCCGCTCGCCGCATTCCCTACAGGAACCGGACCTGCAATTTCTAGAAAAATGATCTGGTCGCAAACAATTGAAACAAAGTTTCAACCGTTTAATTTCCCTTATTCGATCCTGGACCGACAAGCTCAGAAATTTTTTACAACCGTAAATGAGATGTTATCCTTGACAAAGACAACATCTTTTTTCCAGGGTGGTCGTCGCTAGTGCCACCTTGCTCTTCAGTCTTGCGCCTGACACCCGCTGTCCGGCTGACCTGTCCCTCTCGACAGCACTGCTCCTTGATTTGCCGATCTCGCCATCCACGGCCGATCGCCGCAACAGCTGACTATGACGCTGTAGAAATTCCATCATCGTGTCCGTCGTCACGACTTCCTTGTCCTCGATGTACTCCTCCCAGCGTCTCCTCGTTTTGTTGTCGAAGTTTTTCTCGATTATGTAGATGATCAATTCTCCCCATGTTGCTGTGGGAAGCTTTGTTGCACAAATGGATACGAGACACCGCGAGGACCGATTGAAATAAAGGATGATGTGTAGTGAGTAGAATACGGTCTTTATTAGTCGAGGAGGTCTGGACCATACAAATGTAACAGACTGACTGACTGACGAGAACATGACGCTAGCGCCTGTAGAGACGTAGCGGCCGAACCACCGATTTAATAACGAACGTTTGATTGCTATAGGGCGGGCATTACATCCCAACACTTCCCCTCAAGAAAACTAATATAAAGTACTAACATAAACAAACTTATACTTATAATACGACTAACGAAAATAACTATTGTAAATATAATCTTAAGCGATGCACAAAAGGTCCAGGCACTTCCAGTGCTTTGGCTTCGGTAAGCCCTTCGTAAGGATGTCCGCAGGCATTTTATCGGTTGAAATATGCCCTAGTTCGATTTGACCGGACTGCAGGAGTTCGCGTACGAAATGATGACGTATGTCTATGTGCTTCGTTCGTCCGTGAAAGATGGGATTCTCTACCAGCCTCTGAGCGCCAAGGTTGTCGTTGAACATCCTCACGGCCCTTGAATCGTCAATGCCGATCTCCAGCATGAAGCGCCGAAGATACACCGCCTCCTTCGCCGCTTCCCCGAGAGCCATGTATTCTGACTCTGTTGAGGATAGCGCGACAGTCCTCTGTTTCTTTGATTCCCAGGATAAGATTCCGCCGTTCCAAATGAATGCGTACCCGGTGAATGACCTCCTATCGTCCGGACTTCCACCCCAGTCCGCATCCACGTAGCCAGTCAACTCGCCCTCTCGTGAACTGAAATTGATTCCCAGATGTGGAGTTCCTCTCAAATAGCGCAGTACACGCTTCGCCGCAGCCCAGTGACCTTTGCCAAAACAATTATTATATTGACTTAAATCACCAGCAGCGTGCGAAATATCCGGGCGCGAGGTGACAGACAGGTACATGAGAGCGCCAGCGAGCTCACGATATGGTGGTTCCTCTCCATCGGATTCTGTCCAAGGTTCGGACCTGGATAGTCTGACACCCGGCTCCAGGGGCGTCGACACGGGGTTGCAATCCAACATCTCAAAACGTCGTAAGATGTCTTCAGTGTATCTCGTCTGGTTCACGCGAATTCCGTTGTCATCTTTCTCGAAGTCCATTCCTGGACAGTGCTTCAACTCGCCGAGGTCATTCAATTCGAAAGATCTTCTCAGATGATCTCTGCACTCAGCGATATCCTTCTGGTTCTTGGACACTATCAGGATGTCGTCTACATAGACAACAATGATGAGGAGCAGAGCTCCCCGGCCTTTCAAGTAAACGCAGGGATCCGATTTGGACGGCATTGCTCCGAAATCTCGGACCTCTCGATCGAGCCGTTTATGCCACACTCGTCCAGCTTGTCGGAGTCCGTATAAGGCTTTCTTCATCGAGCAAACCTTGTTTCCGTCGGATAGTTCCTCCAACATTTCAGCTGCTTTCCTTGTGATATCAGGGCTTCCTCGTTTCGCACTAACGATATGCTTGAGTGTCTCTTCCATGAATTCTGGTGTCTCCATGTATATTTCTTCCTCCAGGGTACCGTTTAAATAGGCAGTCGATACATCAAACTGGCGAATAGACATCCCACGACATGCCGCGAGAGCCACAATTAGACGAATCGACTTGATACGAGCAACGGGAGCGTAAGTATCATGGAAGTCTGTTCCGGGCTTCTGCGAAAATCCGCGTGCTACGATTCTAGCCTTGCGTCGTTCCAATTTTCCGTCGGGGCCATACTTGTCGCGTAACACGAATCGACTTCCAATAACGTCGCGGTCCTCTGGGCGATCCACGATGACCCAAGTATCGTTCTTCAAAATAGACATCATTTCCTTGGCCATTGCTTGTATCCATTCGTGGGATTCCGGACCCGTCGCGGCCTGTCTGAGTGGGACTTCCGTCAGTAGAGCGTAATCAGCGACTTCCCCTTGGTCCGAGCCCGTCGTGCAGTATTCCTTCCGCGGTCTTCCGGGGCGTCCGGTTCTGATCTTGCGTGGTCTTCCGGGACCTCGTCTGTGCACCTGCTGTGGAGCTTCTTCGCATTCGGGCTCGTCGGATTCGTTTTCCGAGTCGTTTTCAGGGGCGCCGTGCTCGACATCTTCCGGGCAGTTGGATTGACTTAAGTCAATGTCGAGATACGAATTCTTCTCAGCCGGCCTATCTCCCGATTTGGACTGGATCTCCTCAGTGAGAAACTCTTCAAAGTCGATCCTTGGAGCAGACGATGAGCCTTTCAGGAATTTGACATCCCTTGTAACCTCAACTCTTTTCTCATCTGGTATCCAAATCCTGAATGCCTTGGATCCCTCGGCGTATCCCACAAAAATGCCTGTACGTGATCGCGGCTCAAACTTGTCCTTGTTCGGGGACCTGTTAAGGCAGTATACTTCACTTCCGAATACCTTGAATTCCGTTACATCGGGGGCTACGCCCGGCCAAGCCTCGTACGGAGTCTTTCCACCCAATCTCGAAGTGGGACTTCGGTTTCGAATGTAATTCGCGGTATATACCGCTTCCGCCCAAAATGACGAAGGTAAACCGGATTCTATAAGTAGACATCGAGCCGTTTCCACGAGCGAACGGTTTTTCCTCTCCGAGACGCCGTTCTGCTCTGGGCTGTAGGCAGCACTCAACCGTCGTTGAATTCCGTGATCTCTCAGAATCATGTCGAAGTCGTTGATGTACTCGGTTCCATTATCCGACTGAAGGCATTTGATCCGCCTTCCCCGTTGAGTCTCCATGAGTATTCTAAAACTTTCAAATTCCTTGAAAACATCGCATTTCTGTTTTAGAAATCTTACCTCGCACCATCTCGAAGAATCGTCAATAAACGTGACGAAATAACGAGCTTTCCGGTGTGAAAGAATCCTCATGGGGCCGCATACGTCGGAATGAATGATGTCGCCGATATCCGTCGTTCTCTCGGACTTCTTTGGGAACGAAGGACGCGACATCTTGCCTTGAAGACAGGTTCCGCATTCAAAGTCTTCGTTGATATCCTTGATGTCCAATCCGATGATCGTCCTCTTCCTGGCGGCTTCACGCAGGTCTCCGACGTTCAGGTGTCCGAGTGCTTTATGCCATTCCATTAGGGTCTTCTTGCCGGAGGCTTTCTTCGTGTCGTCGTCTTCCGTGATGTTCCGACAATCATTCTGCTTTCCGCGTCGAACATAGTAGAGGCCATTCGCGCGTTCCGCTGTCAGCCTCACGTTTCCGTCCCGATCGATCACTTCGGCTGTCTTCTCCTTGAAAATAACGGAGAACCCTTTATCTGTGATCTTCCCGACTGAAATTAGGTACGCAAGTCCGGCACGTGAAGAGCGTGGTGAAGCCGCACGGTCCTATTCACGCCGTTGACTTCGGTCACGAGTGCTGCGACACCTCTGGCCTTTGTCTCCGTGCTCGCGTTGCTTGCTAGGTTAAGTTTCCCGTTTTCGCTGGTTTCGATCTCCACGAAGTCGGACTAATCTCGGCATAAATGTGAAGAACAACCGCTGTCCATGCACCAGCTCTTGTCGAAGTCATCGTCGATTTCCGATGAAGCGTTGTACCCGTTGGCTTCCAGCGAC
The DNA here is from genome assembly GCF_000949405.1 of Vollenhovia emeryi. Lineage (NCBI taxonomy): Eukaryota > Metazoa > Arthropoda > Insecta > Hymenoptera > Formicidae > Vollenhovia > Vollenhovia emeryi. The sequence continues at coordinate 16,291 of NW_011966625.1, read as the reverse complement.
GCAAATAAACTTACGTCATCAGCTTTATTTGCGACGGCGAACTTGTGCTTGCAGTCTACCGCCTTGTGACCGACTTCGTGGCATCGGTGACACTTGTATTTGAACGGTTGATTGTCGCTCTTAGTTGCCTCCTTCTTTCCGCTTTGATTCTTCTTATTGACATTCTTCTTGTACTTGCGTTTTTCAGCTAACATCGCGTCCTGGACGGCATCTCAATTGTCAGCGACCTTTCGTGCGTCATACTCCTCCGTGATCTTCACGCGCAACGTTTCGGGAGATGGTAGATCGTCGCGCGACTCGATCGCGCACCGGAAATTCTCGTAACTGGCTGGTAAGTTGTACAGCAACATAATGGCAAGCAGATCGTTATTAATGTTTACCTCCATATCTTGCAGCTTGTCCACCGCGTCGAAGAATCTTCTGGTGTGTTTACGCACGTCCTCTCCTTCCTGCATTTTCGACAGCGTTAGCTGTTTAAGCAGCGTGGCCTTCCGCGCCGGTCCCCTCGATTGGTATATCCCTTCGAGTTTTAGCCACACGTCACGGGCAGTCTCGCAGCCCTTTACCTGCTTCAGTTCCGTCGGGCTGATCGACAAAATCAGATCCGACTTGGCTTTGTTATTTGCCTCGGTCCAGTTTCTCACGGCTGCTTCCGATGCGGCATCTCCAGCGATCAATTCCGGCTTCGCCGTCGCGCCGTTGACATAATTCCACGCATCGTTCTTGATTAGTAGGGCCTCGATCTGTATTTTCCATGTGTCGTAATTGTCTTTATTCAGTTGCTCGATTCGAACTGCGCCGACCGACATGGTCGTTAGACAAGACACGACACGATTTCAGAACGATTCTAACCTCGAGACCGACCATCCGTCGTTTCTCCTTCTATTTCAATGCAAACGCGGCACTCGTTCGTGCGGTATCTGGGCCCATAACCTGTTGCACAAATGGATACGAGACACCGCGAGGACCGATTGAAATAAAGGATGATGTGTAGTGAGTAGAATACGGTCTTTATCAGTCGAGGAGGTCTGGACCATACAAACGTAACAGACTGACTGACTGACGAGAACATGACGCTAGCGCCTGTAGAGACGTAGCGGCCGAACCACCGATTTAATAACGAACGTTTGATTGCTATAGGGCGGGCATTACATCCCAACAAGCATCATTGCTTGAAGTACTCGCAAATGTTTTTGCACATGGTCCACTAATTCTTGAATTGCGTCTGCGGACTCCTGATTGATTTTTGGTAGCTCGTCCAATAAGCATTGTATGTGTCGCCTCTTAATGCCCTTTTCGTCTCGCTTCTTTAATAATTCCCTGGCAATGATATAATTGTCCTCAGAGATCTCGATGGATTCGATGATTTTGACTGCTGAGTCGGTTAGAGATCCGACCAGATATTGATGCTTTTGTACACCGGACAGCTCGCTTTCGTGAATCAACGTCTTGAATGTGTCAGAATATATTTTTCATTCCTCTACGCTTCCATTGAAAGTTGGCAATTTAATCATCGGTAGTTTCACCTGAGCTTCTCGTGCGGATGTGGTTGATCGCGCGCTCAATCTTTCTAGTAGCTGAGTCTGTTGTTCCATTGTTCGAGTAAGTACATCGTTATCGTTACGCTCAGCCAGTTTTTGCATAAAATTTGCTTGCTGTTCCAAAATTAGCCTTATCGCTGAGTCGCTCGGCAGATTGCCTGCTTCGTCTCTCGACGGTCCTGCCGAGGATGGTTTAAGCCTTTCTAATAATCGTAATAACTCAGCCTTTACACTGTAATATCTTTCGTCGAACTCAGAGTCCTCCGTTTCATCTCTTGCGTTGGGCTCCTCGTTTAATGATAAAAGTTTCTGTGAAATATTTTGAAATTTAATGCGTGTTTCTTCTGTTGCTTGGAGTCGCGCCGTGACCTCCTCCGGTACCGCGTCAGCATCACTCTTGACCTTATTAATGAAGTTCTCTATGATGGTTAATTTCGCCTTTAGATACCTCCTCTCCTTTCGCAAGCTATCGGCATTCATTTCGATTCTAGAATTTACTGTCGTTCTTCACTTCTCTTCTTAACGGTCGTTAAGTGTGTCAATATCACGCGGAAAGCTGATGGTTCGCTAGATCAACTGATCACAACACGGCGAACGGTCGCGGCTCCGAACTTCACTGAAAACTGTTTCGTACCATGCTCGATCACTTATTACAGATATGTGAATTTCGCGGTAATTGTCGCCTTGATTGCTCGACCAGCATGTATACTTAGCTACGGCTCACTGATCGCGGTGACTAATCGCCCGAATAGCGCGCTCATTCGGCTCGAAGGACCATAAAATATGTGTGTGCAAAAATCTCACGCGTGTAATCGTCGACGGGTTAGGTCGGATAATGATGTTAATAACGCGCGTTGTACCCTTATTTGCTGATTTATTTATAATACCTGAACACGCACTGCGTCTGGTCCGCGATCTACCGCACATTCGCGGCTGGTCGTGTATAATGAAAACAAAATGTCTTAACACTTTCGGCGACAATGCTAATCTGTTTCGTTTCGTGATCCTTACATGCTTATATGTATCTGACTCTCGAGGAATTCTCCCCGATCGTTCACTACCGTTTTCGGGTGCGCGCGCTGCTGCCACGCGAGTCGCGCGTGATCTCTCGTGGCCGTTGTAATAATCCCAACAAGTTTATTTGTTCAGTAATTGTGTGGTACAAGATTTTAGGAAAAATAAATGTTGTTAGCAAAAGCATGCAAAGTCCAAATATGATTGTTCCTAGTTTAATAAATATGCTAAATAATTTACTTTCTTTTTTAAAAGAAATAAGGTCGGATAATAAATATGAAATTATGTTGAATGATGCTCAAAAAATAGCGAATGAAATGGATTGTGAAACAACTTTTCCAAATGACACAAGTGTAAGATCACGGAAGAAAAAACGAATGTTTGATTACGAATGGGGTGACCTTCTATTGGACACGTAACGATTGGACACCGTTCGATTGGACACGCACTATTGGACACGCATTATTGAACACCAAAATCATTGGACACCGCATTATTGGACACAAGCATTATTGGATACCGCATTATCGGACACAAGCATTATTGGACACCGCATT
>NW_011966625.1:9303-12453 GCF_000949405.1 Vollenhovia emeryi | reverse complement strand
AAATGCGGTGTCCAAAAATGCAGTGTCCAATAATGCGGTGTCCAATAATGCTTGTGTCCGATAATGCGGTGTCCAATAATGCTTGTGTCCAATGATTTCGGTGTCCAATAATGTGTGTCCAATAGTGCGTGTCCAATCGAGCGGTGTCCAATCGTTACGTGTCCAAACGGGATACGCCCCCTGTATACCCCTACAATTTTGGTTCTCAAATGATAAATTTGTGGAGAAGTTGATTGCATTTCTCCATTTAAATTATTAAATATTAGCAAAATAAATTTTAAAAACTGCAAAAAGTTTGGTAGTGGATCATTTAACTTTTGTAAAATAGTTTCTGCCGCTAACAATCTGTCATTTACAACTACATCCACAAAATACAATTTTATTACATCATATTGTTCTAATAGTCTTAAAACTACAGATTCAAGTGAAAGCCATCTTGTCTGGACAGGGTGAAGAATTTTGTGGACTGCAGTTTCAGTAAACCTTTGAAATTCTTGATAAAGAGCACTTCTCTTGGGGCTGCCAGCAATGTAATTGTTCACATCCCTTGCTAAATCTTCCACCCACCTATGTAGGTAGTTTTTTTACATGCATAATTCGCACACAAACTATGGCAGATACATTTCATTTAAAAAATTGATTTGTTTTCTGCCTTTAGCCTAGTCATCACAGAATTGTTCTGGCCTGCCATTACTTAGCTTCATCAGAGGCAAAGCCAATTAGGTTCTTCTTATATGGAATATTATGCGTCTTGAAAATTTTAATAATTTGGTGATAAATGTCACGTGGCTTTGCATCTTTCGTAGGTATTAATGCAAGAAACGAGTCTCTTATTCTGAAAAGTAAAATACTTCAATGTAAGTTTAATATAAGTCATAAAAAGATATTGAATATAATGACTATGTCATCTATAGTCACCTTTTACCATTAAAATACCTAACAATTATTCCAAGATGTTTCCTACAACCTTTGTCAGTAGACTCGTTAACAATTAATGTAAAAGTAGTTGTTCTCAAACATAGTGTTAGCAATTGGCATTGGTATTTGCCCAATACATTTTTTATTATTGCTGTTGTTGTCGTGTGATCCCATCTCTGACACCAGTTTGTTGTCGGGTGCGTTATCACCACTGACACAAGTTGTTGCCGCGCTGCTCCGTGCGCGGTGTAGTATTTATTTGATAGCCTCTCTCGAGAGGTATTCTCTTACAAGAACAGAAAGGATTCTTTAGGAGATGATGCTGGTCGGAGGTCACACACTAGAGACACCGTTGAACTTCACTGTTTGAGATAGACCTTATTTACCTTTACAAAGATTGGTTGACGACAGACCGAATGCCTGACGGACAATATGCTTCACGCGTGAACGTATACTATCGAATGACGCGCCTTATAGGCAAATGCCCCGATCTCGGGCTTTCCCTCGGTTTTAAGCCCGATGATCGAGTTGTCAGCGTTCTCGGTACTCGATCGAGATTTCTCGTAATCGGGCCGAGAACTTGCTGACTTCTTCTTCGAAAATCAAGTAGGTTGCGCGTTCGGACTTCTGTGGCTCGATCGCGCAATATTTGGTCTTACGCAAGTAGCCTTCTAATAAAATTGCTTAAACAGCTTATTCTGGCGTTCTCATTACCTCCTTATGCAATGGGGGTATAACACTGTGCATTTGGTACGATGTCATTGAAGTTTTTTTTGCATTCTCGTATTCAGGACAAATTGCTTTGATTAGAGAAGAAAAATGATTTATCGAATTGAATGATAAATTATGTTCTGTTACATATGCTACTAAATATAAATCAGGTCTTTTCTTGGACTCATCTTGATTGACTAAAGATTTGGTTACGTCAGATAGGATAACTTGGTTTTTTATATTTTTGCTTAAACGCTGATGCATTGCTGTTTCCATATGTGTGGGATCCGTTGGAGGATGGTACGTGGAGTGGACGGACGACGGATGTCTCGATGAAATCACGATACTTTATTGCGCGTAATAACGCGCGTTCTCCTGCATATTCTCATACAACGATTCTCTTACACCCTCTGTCTACTACTGTCCTATCAGTTGACCACTCTCACTTCTTCCTCTCGGCTATTCCCGCGCGTCCTCCGTGGCCCGAGGTGGCGCTCTCTCTATCGATGCCGCGCTTGCTCCGTGGCCAGAGTTGGCGCTCTCGTTACCGATCCCACACTCGGCCATCCTGCATTCAGCATCGCCCTCGATGCTCGGAGTGTCCGGATCGTCATCTTCTTCCCATTGTACGTCGATGCCAGGATCCCAGCCTTGTTTCGGCCAAGGCTTGAGGTGATCGGCCGCAGTGCTCGTGCGTACTGGTCCTTCGTGCTCCCCCAGCTTCTCGACTAGATATCGGTTATTCCGCAATTCCGTAGTTATTTTGTATGGACCTAGAAACTTGGGATGCACCTTCATGCCTGGTCCGCGTTGCGTACGTTGGATCGCCACGACAACTCCAACTCGGTACTTATCAGCCAATTTCCGTTTGCGATTGTAGGTTTTCCGATTCTCTTCTTGAATCGCCTGGATATTCTTCCTTGCTTCGTCTTAAATTTCCGACCTCTCTTGCTGGAATGTTTCGACAATTACTTGCTGCAACACTTGATGCAGTTGTGGGTCGTCCTTAAGCCGCATATTACTTCCAACCAATAAACTGAAAGGCGTCGTGCCTATTCCTTGATTAAATGATGTATTGATAAACTGTTGCACTCTGTCCACATATCTGTGTCATTCGCCTGGTTTTGACAATGACAGTTTGGTAAGTATCGCGATAATGGATTGGTTCAGACGCTCTACTTGCCCGTTCGCGCGAGGTACTCCGGTCGTGATCAGAACCTGCTCGATATTTTCATCTTCGCAATACTGCTCGTAGGCCTTGGATGTGAACGCTGACCACGATCCGTTACGATCCTCCTTGGATTCCCAAAAGTTACTGCTTGCTTGCGCTATCGCGCGATCACTTCGTCCGCCATCGTAGATTTAGTGGGATATAGCCAAATGAACTTCGTAAAGGCGTCAACTACCACGAATATGTACGCGTAACGCTCCTTCGTTAAGGGGATGGGGCCTAGATGATCGGCGTGGTATCTAGTGGCCGCTCTCCCTTAGGTAGAGGCTGCAGTAATATCCCTCCCCGCG
>NW_011966625.1:7321-8747 GCF_000949405.1 Vollenhovia emeryi | reverse complement strand
AAGATTGTATAAATTAGGAGGAACGATCAATGCTTGCATCAGTAATCCTCTGATTATTAGATGCAACGGATCGAGATATACGACAGAAGAATATTATGACATGGTAATGGTACTCGGTGAATGCCATGGGGAGTATCACGTCGCTGCAAGTAGATACGTCGAATTGTATCCAAATCAAGCAAGACATCCATCGGCCGCTATCATATTTCGAGCAGCGCTACGATTATACGAAACTGGGAATATCCTCCCGAATAATCACGACGCAAGAAATTTGCAAGATACCGAAACAGTTATTCGTACTGTCGAGCAAAATCCCGAAACGAGCATTCGGGTAATTGCTCAAGAACACGGTTCAACTTATTCAACTGTACAGAGGATTTTAAAAGAAGAAAAGCTGCACTCATTTCACTACACCCGTATGCAACATTTACGACCAGAAGATTATCCTCTGAGAAGGATATTTTGTGAAAATTTTTTAAGAAGAGTAGAACGGGATCCCACATTTCCTTCTTGTGTGATATTTAGCGATGAATCGCTGTTTACACGGGAAGGAATATTTAATACACACAATATGCATTCGTGGAGCGACGAAAATCCCAACCTTACACGAATCAGAAGCTTTCAGATTCGATGGAAGCTAAATGTCTGGGCTGGAATTATGGGCACTGAAATACTATTATAGGTCCAAGTTATTCTCCCAGACATTTTAACTGGCGCAACATACAAGAAATTTTTAATAGACAATCTGCCCGATTTTTTAGAAAGAGTACCGTTACTGCAGAGAAACAAAATTGTATTTCAGCAGGACGGTGCTGGGCCACATAACGTCAGAATTGTATCAACTTATTTGAACGAGCAGTTTCCCGGTCGCTGGATGGGTCGGTACGGTCCGATGCGGTGGCCTGCAAGATCCCCGGATCTCAATCCATTGGATTTCTTTTTTTGGGGACATTGCAAAGAAACAGTCTATCAAACGCTTCCTGAAAATTTGGAAGACCTACAAACCAAGTTGCGGTATGCCGTATGGTCCATCGAAAAAGATACAATGATGAACGTCCAAAGAAATTTATTGACACGCATGAGAGCCTGCGTTAGAATGGATGGAGGTCATTTTGAGCACCTACTATAAAACTTCTTCGAAACGTCCAAATAAATTCGCTCTTTTCAGAGCGACCAAGAAAAATAATCCGCACTTACCAGGGCGACCAATATTTTCTAACATGGAACATCTCTTAATTGTTTGTAAAAATGTAAGAACAAGTCAAGAGCAGAGCCGAAACGCTTTAACTGATTGATTATTCTTTCATATCATGATTGATTTTTAATCAGTGATAAAGTGTTAAAATAATAGAGGGATATGCTTTAAGTCACCAGTGATGAAAAAATTAAGCGTAAACTTATTGTCGATCTAACTGGCAATGTATTT
>NW_011966625.1:0-5482 GCF_000949405.1 Vollenhovia emeryi | reverse complement strand
ATTTCCGCTCTTCGAAATTCTATCTACGGAATACTTACAATCTTATAACTGGCGTTTCGACCAATGGCGTACCGTGCCAGTCGCCGGGTCGAGTCGGAGCGCGTACTTTATCTTCCCGATCCGGGTGCGCCAGCGTTTAACGCCGATGGGCACCCGGATCAGGCACCCGTCAACGAGCACGTCGTGTTCCTCTCGCGGCGTCGCTCTCACAATATAAAAGGGGTCGCGGGGCATCCGCGGTAGTCCCCTATTCCCGCCGGGGGTGGCAGGGGCCGATGCAGCCTGCGGGGCGTCTCTTATAATCGGCCTCTCGGTGGCCGGAGCGAGGGACGGAGCGGTCGGAGCGGTGGTCTCGGCTGTCAGCCTCTGGATGGCCAGCGCGAGTGGCACGACCGGGGCAGCGGCCCCGGCCGCGGAAACGGCGGCGACTCTCTTCGTTTTCGGCGCCTTCACCAGCCGGATCGTATGTGGCGGTAAAAGAAGATCGTGGCGGATGGTCGGCCCGGTGGTGGAGGAAACGGCGGGTCCCCCGACCGGGGCGGAGGGAGGAGCGACACGGTTCGGCGGCGTGTTCTCCTCGTCCGAGAGGTCCACCATCGGGATGTTCTCTGGCGGCTGCCGTGGTTCCACGAGTCCGCGGCGGATCATCTCCGTCGTGTCCCGGATGCGGCGGGTGACGACCCTCCTCCAGAGCTGCCCCCCGTCACTTAACTGGGGCCTGGAGCCCGGGAGTAGGCTCGGCGTAATCCCGACCAGCGGTGGTCGGGCGGACGGCACCACTTTACGCGGAAGCGTCGGCGTTCGTGAGGTCGGATCCGTCATCACGAAAAATCGGAGCGAGACTGATTTTACTTCGCCCGGTCCGCGAAAACTTATCGGAGCGCGTGGGTGGCGGAGAGGGGGAAGAGCGGTCAACGGTCGGTGATTTCGCGGAAATACAGGCTTCATGCGAAGTTCGGAGAAGTACAGGTGTCGCGGAAAATTCGCGGAAATACAATCTTCGCCAGTAGTGCGGACGGAATATAAGCCCGGCAGTAGTTTACGCGGAGTACCGGTTCTGGCAGTAGTCTAGCGAAATGTAGGCCCCGGCAGTAGTTTTAAGTGACGGACGGGCCCGTCAGGGGCTTATCGCTTTCAAATCGCGTATGTGTACGCGCGGCACGGCTCTTCCGCCGTCGGTGGCTTTTAGGTCGAAGATTACAGGCGATCGCACCCGGTGAATTATATACGGACCTTCGTATTTTGGTGCGAGCTTTGCATTGAAATCGTCCGTTTTGCTGGAAAGTTCGTGCGTCCGTTTCAATACCTCTTCGCCTATTCGGGGTTTCCAGTCTCGTCGCCGTAGGTTGTAGTGATGTTGTTGTCGCTGGAAACTCTGTGCTAATTTGATCCTTGCGAGTTCCAATGCCTCGCGCATTAGTTTAACTCGCGTCTCGGGATCTTCTGGCTTCATGTCCTCGGCTTTTTGTTTGCGGTTCCCGGATAATTGTAACTCCCGTCCGTAGTTCAAGTAGGCCGGTGTGTAGCCTGTCGACTCGCAGTGGGCGGTGTTGTACGCGTACGCCAGCTCTGGGATAAATCGATCCCACTTTTTCTGTGATTTCTCGATGGTTTGCGAAATCATAGTTTTAACAACTTTATTAGCCCTCTCCACGGGATTGCATTGCGGAGCGTAGGGCGGCGTTAGCCGGTGCGTTACTTCGTACTTCTCCAGGACGGTTTTTACATCGGTTGAGATAAATTGCCGGCCGTTGTCGGTAATTAACGTCCGGGGGCAACCGTGGCGCAGGAAGATCTTCTCGCGGAGCGCCTTGGCTACTGCGCTTCCTGTGGCTTTTCTGAGCGGATGAAGTTCAATCCACTTGGTTAGCTTGTCTTGCAAAACCAGGAGCCAGGTGTTTAAATTCTCGGATCTCGGAAGCGGCCCTACTAAATCGGCGGCCACTATTTCCCACGGTTCCTTGACGTCGAGCGCGTGCAATTTTCCGGGCGGTTTTCGCTGGTCGGTTTTAAACTTTCGGCAGCTGTCACAATTCCGCACATACCGTGCGGCCTCCCGGAACATTCCAGGCCAATAGTACTCCTTTGCTAGGCGTACTATGGTTTTCGCAACGCCTAAATGTCCCGCAGTCGGATCGTCGTGATTTTGACGTAATATTTCGGCTTTACGGTCGCTGGCCACGCAGTTCTTCCACTGCTGTGCTTCAGGAGTGTCATTGTAGTCGAGCGTGTGTAAAATGTGCCGATGGAGCTGGCCATTTTCAATACGGTAGTCAGGATTTAATTCCGGATGCTCTTCTACTTCTTGGTACTTTCGGCTGTACCAGTCGGACTTCGGTACTCCCGTTGCACAGATTTCGAGCGGCTGTCTGGATAGCGTGTCGGCGAGCAGGTTATCGGAGCCTCTTCGGTACTGAATCTCGAAGTCGTACTGCCCTAATTCCAATGCCCAACGGGCCAGTCGGCCTGTCGGACTTTCTATGGTGTTTAGCCATTTTAACGAGTGGTGATCCGTCAGGACGACAAAGTGATACCCCTCCAGATAATCGCGGAATTTCCAGATGCCCCACTTGATTGCAAGGCATTCTAGTTCGGTTGCCGAGTAATTTTTCTCGGCACTGGTGAGTGTTCGGCTGGCATATCCGATCACCCTTTCGGACCCGCGTATCTGCTGGGTAAGTGCTGCGCCTAGCCCTTCTTGGCTGGCATCGGTCTGGAGGACGAACGTTTGGCTCCAATCTGGACAGGATAATATTGGAGCGTTCGTCAGTAGCTTTTTCACTTCGTCGAAGGCGGCTTGTTGTGCTTCGGACCATTCCCACTTGGCTTTTTTACGTAGCAGACGGTGTAACGGGGCAGCGACACTGGACACATCTTTTAGAAACCGTCGGTACCAGGATATTAATCTCATGAAGCGCTGGATCTCCTTGACGTTTCTGGGCGGTGTGAGATTCAGCACGGCGGCGGTCTTATCTGGATCGGCATGCAAGCCGTTATGATCGACAACGTGTCCGAGGTATTTTAATCTGGATCGGGCGTATTGACACTTTTCCGGATTCGGCTTGAGCTTAGCGTTTCTTAGTCGCTCGAAGACGATTTTCAGTGTCTTGAGGTGCTCGTCGAACGTCTTCGATATTATGACGATGTCATCTAAATAGGCGAAGGCGTTTGGGAGCAGTTCCGGCGTAATCACCTGGTCCAATAATCGCTGGAATGTAGCAGGTGCGGAATGTAAGCCAAAAGGCATTACATTAAACTCGAATAACCCCCTTCCCGCGACGGTAAAGGCGGTCAGGGGTTTACTGTCTGGTGTCAGGGGCACTTGCCAATATCCATTCTTCAAGTCGATTGTCGACAAGTATCTCGCCCCTCGTAGCTTATCCAATGTCGCGTTGATTTGCGGCAATGGGTAAGCATCCTTCCGGGTGACTTTATTCAACTTCCTATAGTCTATACATAGACGCGGCCTGCCGTCTTTTTTCTGCACGACGACTATAGGAGAGCTCCAGGGACTGGTTGAAGATCTTATCACTCCTTCTTCAAGCATCTTCTCTACTTCTTCTTCAATAACCTTCTGCATCGCCGGGTTTCTCGGTCTGTAGCGCTGTTTAATTGGCGACGGATCTTCCAACTTGATTTCGTGTTGGATAAGAGGAGTGTTTCCCTGAATGTCCCCGAATTTCTCCATTTCGGCTTTCAGGAAGGCCTCGAGTCTGGTTTTCTCGGCCTTTCTTAAATGCGTAAGCCCGCCTGGTTCTTCCACAAAACTGACGTCCGTTCTTCCTCCCGCGTCACTGATCCCTTCTCCGGTGAGGCAGATCTTAATGCCGAGTTTGTTCAGGGCATCCATGCCCAGCAGGATATCGTGGCTCAAGTTCTTCATTAATAAGAGCGTCTGCTCTGTGGAAATGCCCATGGTACTACAACCCCCTGTCAATCTGGTCTTCAGGGCGGTTTCGGTCCCGTCGGCCAGGACTGCAACGCGGTGATCCTTTTGTTGGCGCCATCCGGCTTGGCGACAGATCTCGGCGGCTTCTTCGCTGCAGTATGAGTGCACGGACCCGGTATCAATGAGCGCGGTGCATTTCTTCTTCCCGATCTTTACAGTCAGGAATGGTCGGTTTTCCTCGATCGTTATTAGTTTGCTGCGGGCCGGGCCTGACTTGGTAAGTCGCCGGCCCCCTCTACGTTTCCCGGCTTCTGACACGGGCAGTCTTTCGTCAGTCTGCCGTCGGTGCCACAGTAAGAGCAGAACTTTTTAACGGGGTTCTGGCATCGGAAGCGGCTGTGGCCTCTCTGTTTACACCTCCAACAGCAAGTGTTTCGGTCGTACGCTGTTGCCAAAGATGTTCTTGGCTGAGGTATATTTCTCTTGGCCTCTGGTTTGCCTCTGGACTTCTCACTCTCCATCTGCCGTTTGGTCTCTTCCAATTCCTCGATCTTCTGGATCAACTCGGTCACGTTCTGTACAGTCGACCGGGGAATGTACATTCTGTACTCCGCTCGCGTGTTATAATATATAGCGTCGAGTTGTTGGTCCGGGGTGTAATCCCCTCGGCGGCGAATCAGAGTCATCATGGCGGTGGTGAACGGACGGATTTTCTCGGTACCGCCTTGCTTCCTATCGCTTATTTGGCGATCTAAATTTCGTAACTCGCCCGGAGCCAAATAAAAACTCCTCAGGCCGGCTATTAATTCCCTGAGGGTAGGATAGGTCGTCTGGAAGTTCCTGAACCATAGTTGTGCCTCGCCACGGAGTAGTTCTGGAAACCCTTTCAGTAATTGTTCGTCTGTCAGGGCGTAAGCACGTTGTAACTCTTCAATTCTCTCCAGGAAAGTGTATAGGTCCCGTCCGTCAAAATGACAGTTCCACTTTCGCATTTGTTCCAGGACCTTCGTCTCGTTTGGTCTGGTTTCGTCATTCACCGGGGTGGAATGTCGGACGCGTCGGAGTTGGTCCAACTCGACCTGTATTTGTTGTGCTTGCCGGAGCTGGTTCAGCTCGGTTTGCATTCTTTCCATGTCGCGGGTTCGGTCTATTTCTTCATTATAACCCGGGTCATCCTCCGGTTTGTTTTGGTATTCCTCCGGGTGCGATCGAATGTAAGCCACTAGCCTCTGTCGTAGTGTGGCCAAATGTCCTTCGGAATCCACCTCTTTCTCGATTAATTCGCGCTGTACACGATCCTTTGATAGGGCATACACCCATGATACTCGCGGAACGGTCGCCATTATACTTAACGGGGGAAGACTCTATACACGGTTCCTACGGTACTTCCACGCGGAGTTTCGGATTTTACCTAGCTGTAGCGGACTTATCCTTCCTCCAAGCGATCTAGTTTTTATAGAAACTTTATACAATTTTTACACAGCAGGTCCCTGTTCGGGCGCCATGTAACGATACGTGCTCCCCTCCCTGGTCCCTGTTCGGGCGCCATGTAACGATACGTGCTCCGCTCCCCGGTCCCTGTTCGGGCGCCAT
>NW_011966624.1:25674-31808 GCF_000949405.1 Vollenhovia emeryi | reverse complement strand
TGCTTTCCCAGCTCTTCTGCTCTCGTTGGCCTACCCTTTATTTTCCTTCTATTTTCGTCCTCTTTCCTGTCTTCTTTATCTCCTTACTGCTTCTTTTCCGTTGCTTTTTCTCCTTCTTTCCCCATCCGTCGGTACGCTTATCCGCCTCTTTCCTGTCGGTTATCTGTTTCTTATTGCTGTCGGTAAGTTCCCTTCCTTTACTTTATTTTTTCTCCGGCAGTTGTCGCTTCCCTCCTCTTTATCTCCCTCGTGTTCTTACCTGTCACTCTAACCTATTTCGTCTCCTACCTGTCTCTATATTGCCTCCTAATCTTCAATTCAGCTCTTTGTGTCTGACCTACCTTATATCTCCTTGTTCTCCTGCCTCCGCTCTCTCTGACCCTCCGTCTCCTCTCTCCTTCCTCCCTCCAAATCTACTACTCCTCACAATTTTCTTCTTCCGTCGCTCTACACATCTGTACACTTTCACTGTCGTATCGCGAGTCCTATAAATCGGATATATATACAAGTATAAAAATATATTATACATATTTATATTATAGTAGAAGGGTATATTATATTTACGAGTATATTTATATATATATCTGGATGTTAATAGTGTTGGCGGAAACTATGTTCCTATGGCGTCCCGCCGGTGAACGCTCATTGGACTTCTCATTCTGGGGAGATTAACGTTAGCGCGTGTAAGGTGGCGCGACGAACCGGTCGCGTAGTCACTAACGACCGTCTAGTATCGATCTCTACCGTGTTCTTTCTCGATCGTTCTCTTACGTTACCGGAGACTTCGTATCGGTCCAACGTGTGTACTATTGTTCAATAAAGATAGTTCTGAGATATATCGCGGGTGTGTGTTCATGGTCTCAGTTGCCTTCCCTAGCCTCCTGTTTCATCAGGTTATGGGCCCAGGCATTCTAAGTGACTCTGACTATTGAGACACAAAGTGCGGATATCACGACACGAAGAAGAAGGAGAAAGTCGGCCATATTGCGTCTCTCTTCCCTTCGCGATACGAGCCAACACGACGATCGTTTCTTTTCGCGTAGACAATGAGTGGAAACAGCGTCGTACGTATCGAGGCGCTCGGGCGCGATAATTACGATACGTGGAAACTGCAGATGCGTGCGCTGTTGGTTAAGAACGACGCCTGGGGCTATGTGAGCGGCGAGAAGGTGAAGCCGGAACCCACGGCGAACAACGTCGCCGAAGTCCGCGATTGGAATACTAAGGACGAAAAAGCTAAGTCTGATTTGATTCTATCTATAGGGATCGGACAGTTGAAGTTGATAAAAACTGCGCTACGTCACGCGAGTTATGGCTAAAGTTAGAAAATATATTTCAGTCCAAGGGCCCCGCCCGTAAAGCCACACTATTAAAAAGTCTCACTCTAAAACGCATGAGAGAGGAAAGCGACGTGCGCGAGCATTTACAAGATTTCCTGGACACAGTGGACAAACTTTCCGAGATGGACGTCGTCGTCAATGCGGATCAGCTCGCGATCATGATGCTGTACAGCCTGCCGTCGACCTTCGAGAACTTTCGGGTAGCTATCGAAAGTCGTGACGATCTTCCAGATTCCGAGACCCTACGCATCAAGATCGTAGAGGAGTCCGACGCAAGGAAAAATGCAGCAACGACGAGCCAATCGCAAGATGCTTTATTCGTAAGTAGGAGAAAGCAAGATAAGACGAAGGAAAATCCGACTAAGAAGGAAGATCGAAAGAACGAGAAAACGATCAAGTTCAAATGCTTCAAGTGTCATGGAAAGGGACACAAGGCTTCCGAGTGTCCATCCCAGAAGGCAGAAGAAAAGGAATCGCGCGTATCCCTTATGACGACGGAAGATACGCGTGAGAGGTGCCAAATCGCAGACAATATGAGCGACAACGTGTGGTATCTGGACAGTGGAAGCACATCGCACATTTGTAAGGACGTTGACCTTTTCACCGAGACGAACGAAGTGGAATCGGGCAGATTGAAGTCGGCCAGCGATGCATCCGCGGAAATCAAAATGAGAGGTACGGCGGCCATCACAACGGTAATCGGCGGAAAGAGGAGAGACATAGCCTTAAACGAGACGCTACACGTCCCGAAGTTGAGGATGAATCTGCTGTCGGTATCGAAAATTGCGGACAAAGGGTACCGAGTTAATTTTGATAAGCGGAGGGCCGAAATCATCGATTCAAGTGGACATACGAAACTCATCGCCAAATGGGTCGGCGATCTTTATCTTCTCGAAGGGGGGCTGTTCCGGATTCAATTATGAATCTCGGTCTGTTCGTCACCGGCGTGATGGCAGCATCAGCCGGGTCGGATCGTGCAGCGCCACAGGGGCGCTGCGCGCGCATGCCCGATCGCGAGGCGAGGCGACCGCGCTGCTTCACGCTCGTTTCCGGGGCTTTTTCGCTCATGGCTACGGTACGAAGTACACGCGTCGTGCAGTGCTAAAGATTCTCAAGTGCTATAGTGGACTTTCTTCATCACGGATAGACTCAGTGTGGACACGTAGTGAACTCAGCAGTGCGATTCAACCAGGACAGCTCGGGATACAGCATCACCGGCAGCTCAAGCTCACCACGCATCGCACGCCGGCGTCGCGTGGACACGGCTCACGGGCATCCGCTATCACGAGGCCAGTCATCGATTAATATAATCGACCCGTGCAAGTGACACAGAGAATGATCATCCCCATTAAACCCTAGACTGCTCAAACTGTAAGCTTTTACATGTATTAAACGGACCACGGTATTTTACACAATCGATTCGAGTTACGATCACGTGATTTCTAACCTCTCACGCGTACATCCGTTCCCCGATTCTCTCGCCGCAAAAGTCCTCTCAGCCCTGCTTCCAACCGCAGCGGTCCAGCGAGCTCTCTCAAAAGAGAGTCGCGAACAGGGGCCATCGAATAGCTGCCAGAACGTCGAAGAATTAAAAACTAGCAACCGCTCTACAATTCCGAAGAATACCAGGCTATGGCACCGAAGGATGGGGCACCTGAACTTCCGTGATCTCGTGCGTGCATCGAAGGACGGAACGATTCGAGGCTTCAACGTGCAGGACGGTGTCGATGATCAGAGTTGCGAGATATGCATCAAAAGAAAGATGGCGCGACCGCCGTTCCCGAAAGAGTCTGATCGTAAGACGAAGAAATTAGAGCTCGTTCACACCGACATATGTGGGCCTATGCGCGTGTCATCTAACGGTGGGTCCAAATATTTTATAACTTTCACCGACGACTCTACGAGATGGACAGAGGTGAGATTCCTAAAGAGCAAGGATCAAGCACTGGATGAATTCAAGGCATTCAAGGCCTTCGTCGAGAAACAGCACGGGGCAAGTGTGAAGGCGATTCAATCTGACAATGGCCGTGAATACGTGAACAAGGAATTCGACGAATATCTGAAAACACAAGGGATTCAACGACGTCTCACGACCGCTTATACACCGGAACAAAACGGCATAGCCGAAAGGAAGAATCGAACCCTATTGGACTCCGCGCGATGCCTCCTGCTTCAGTCCGGTCTACCACCATCATTCTGGGCGGAGGCGATCCACTACGAACTACATTAGGAACCGATGTCCCACGAGGAAGCTAAACGGAAAAACCCCTCACGAAGCTTGAAGGGCGAGGTGCCTAATGTGAGTTACTTCAGAGAGTTGGGCTGCAAAGTGTTCTGCCTGAACAAGGCTCCCACAAGAGGAAAGTTCGATGTCCGTTTCAAGGAGGGAATTTTTATCGGATATTCCGAGACGTCCAAGGGTTATCGTGTCTGGATACCAAAGTCCAAAAATGTAGAGATAACTCGTGATGTAAGGTTTCTGGAAAATCACTCGAGTGGATTGAAACCATCGGCCGAGGACTTCTATCCAGAGAAGAAGTCGCTAGATGGGGAAACCGATGAGAGGACGGTCGACGCTATGGATGTCGAGCTAACTCAGGAACCGATCGGAACAGATGAGGGACACGAAGAGTCTGAAGTCGAAGAGTCTGAAGTCGAAGAAGTCAATGAAGGAACCGACGAGCGCGAAGAAGGGATGGCACCGAGGAGGAGACGAGGACGTCCCCGAATCATCCGGACGGGATTGCCTGGCAGACCCCGGAAGGACTATGGAGCGAACGAAGCAGAAGTCGATCAAGCCGATTTCGCATGCGTGACCGAGATCTCCGTGACTCACGCTATCTCAGGTGCTGGTTCTGCCGAATGGAAGGACGCGATGGCATCGGAAGTAATATCCCTGATCAAAAATAATATGATATGATATGATATAATATTTAATTGTAAATCGCGCTCTGGGTAATCATCCCTTCAAGCGCGAGCCGCAAATACACAAATACAATAGAAATAGAAAGAAAAAATAAGAATAATAAGAAAAAGAAAAATAAAAAATAAAAACTACACAAATCAATAACAAAAATCAACAAGAATTATAGACATAACACAGAGAGATCAGAAAGCTTATCCAAGCTTTCCTGTCCTATAGTCGTTGTTTCCTCATAATTTTATATAATTCTGCCTTAAAATTATTTTGACTAGATGCATAACGCAAGGTCAACGGCAAATCATTCCAGAAATAAGCCGACACCACTCTGAATGATCTCTTATATGTACATCTCAGTGCGGCACACAGGGACAGTGAGCAAATCCTTTGACAATCTTGTATCCCTGGCAATGACTTCCCTTCTGAAACTGTACTTATCATGCAAAATTTTAGGAACCTCCTTCGTTAATATATCGTATGTAAGGCAACCAACGAAATAAAGTCTACGCTGCTGTACTTTGAGTCATCCTAACTGTTCGAAGAACGGTGTCACGTGTTCATAGCCTTTAATGTTAAAGATGAATCTTATACAGGTATTTAAAGAGCGCTGCAGTCTAGTATTTTGCTCTCTCGTGATATCTGTGAATGCCACGCAACAGTAATCGATATGCGGCAAGACAAGAGACACGAACAGTCTGGTTCTCAAAGGTACCGGTAACAGGTGTTTGCAAACTTTTAATTGGTGTACCGTCCGATTTGTTTGCTTAACAACTCCGTCGACATACCCATTCCATGCCAGATTACTTGTGAGTGTGATTCCAAGATATTTTACTTTATCCACATATTCTATCCTCCTACGTCCAACACAGAACCGTTGAAGACGTTCAAACTGAATAGTTCTAACGTAGCGCGCTGTCCCGAAAATTATAGCGTGTGTTTTATCAGGATTCAGTACTAGGCCATTGTCATGTACCCATCTCTCAATCATACATATATCATTTTGCATCAGTGCAATGTCACCGTCCAAATCGCCCGGACTGCAGTGCTTATAAATGATCAGGTCGTCAGCATAAAATATATATTTCGAGGTCAGCAGTATCTGTTTGAAGTCCGACAGGAATAGAACAAAGAGCAACGGTCCCAGGACCGAAACTTGCGGTACTCCCATATTTGTATGCACGACCGAGGAAACGTTCCCCTCATCATCACGTACTGCCTGGCTTCTTCCGGTTAAATATGCACTGTGACGTTGCCGTCCCGCGAGCGCGTCCACCGGGTTCCTCCCTCAAGGCAACAGGCCGAGATTAGGGAAAACCGTGCCGCAGTCTCCAGAGAGGCGACCTTTACTCGGAAATTCCGACGTATGGCTGATTATTTTGTTTTTTTTGTATGATGAACACGAGCGGGTGAGGACGGATGGACGCGAGGGCGGAGAAAAGACGAGAGGCCCGGCTAACGGACAAATTCCGCGGCGAGCACGGTGGAGAGGCGTGCGGAGCGGGAACGGAGCGCGCGGAGCAGCGAGCCGGGAGGAAGGAGCCCAGGGCCCGTGGCACGATACCTGAGGGGCGTCAGCGGGGGAGCCGCTGCGACAGCCCTATCGAGGGAACGCGAGAAAATTTGGCGATACCGCGGGCACCTGCGCCCGATCGTGAGAATATCGCGGCCGGCATTGTCGCGTGCCGTCGCGCGATTGGCCGCGGGGCACGCGCCTCGCGCGAGCAGCCGCGCGGGGGGGCCCCCGAACTATCGATCCGCGATCGCGGAAAATTCGGAGTCAGCCTGTTGCCGGAGTTGTAAGAGTGAGGACCCCGGTCTGCCGCTACCGTCGTTTTCCCGCCAAGGAGTGCGAGTTCCCGCGTGAGCCCAGGACG
>NW_011966624.1:17007-22187 GCF_000949405.1 Vollenhovia emeryi | reverse complement strand
GGAGTTAAGAAACCTGGTGCGCCGTGCAGGTTTCTCTTCTTTGTAAATAGCCTGTAAATAGACTCCTGTAAATATATTTGTTCGTCGCTCAGCTGATCAAGACTTAATCAGAAAGCCCATACCACTCCGCGCTCAGTATCCAACCAGATTCCCTGCACGCTCTCGACCGCTCCCGCACATTCTGGTCCTTCGAGCCGGATTCTCACCGGCAGCCGCATCTCCGAGGGTGCCTGCAAAGGAAGAGGAAGATGAGTATGGATCAGCAAACCCTGCTGGATGCCCAGCACGATCTTCACGGCCGCATCTCCCGTGCGGTCGACAACTTGAAGAAGATGGGAGCGTCCAACGTCACGCTCAGCGCCGTCGAGACTCGTATCTCTCTGCTCGATCAACAATGGACGAAATTCGAGGCTCAACACGACTTGCTGCGCGCTAAAATAGGGGAGAAATTCAAAGAAAGTGAGTACGTTAAGTCCGCTCTATTTGACTCGACCGAGAACACTTACGTGCTACAGCGTAGCACCCTCGCCGAATACGCGAAGCAGCTTAAACCCGCGCCGGCTAAAACAGCTCCGGCTAATCCCGCCAAGGAATCTGCCACCGATAGCTCGCTCAAAACTGCATTGCCTCGCATTAAGCTGACTCAGTTCTCGGGCACGTACGAAGACTGGCCTCCCTTTCGCGACCTCTTCCAGTCAGTCATTGGGAAGAACGCTTCGCTGACGGACGTCGAAAAACTCCATTATCTTCGATCGAGTCTTAACGGTCCCGCTGAAAAGTTAATTCGCTCGTTAACCATAACCGCGGATAATTACAAACGCGCGTGGGAGACCTTGACTCGTCATTACGAGAACAAAAGGGAGCTGATACGCTCAAACTTCGCCGCGTTTACCGCCGTGACAAAAATGAAGTCCGATATCGCCGAGGAACTCGACCGCATCTATCATGCCGTCTCGTCCCCGCCGTCAATGCCCAGGAGAATATCGGAAGACCCATCGCCTCGCACGGTATGGACCTCTTCCATCACCTCGTGGTCGATCTGTTCGACTCGCGCACCCGCCTAGAGTGGGAGTCCTCCACTTGCGATTCCTCCGATCCGCCAAGCCACGATACATTGCTAGACTTTATAACGAAGCGGATCCTCACCTTGAACGCCGCCAAACCAAAGGGCACAATAAAAACCCAAGGGGGGACAACGCGATCTGCCAAAACACATGTCGTGAAACGCTCAGAGGGATCATCTTGCGTCCTCTGCAAGGACAAGCACGCCCTGATGTGGTGTCCGGAATTTAAGACGAAATCCGCCAACGATCGCAAGTCTGTAGTCGAGGCGAACAGACTGTGCTTCAATTGTTTCGGTAACCACCCCATGGCGAAATGTCAATCGACGAAAAATTGCATGACCTGCAAGTCGCGACACCACACGATGTTGCACGACTCGTACGCGTCCACGCCAAAGCCCGAAGAAGCCAACGCCTTGTCCGCCGTGCGACAGAACGACGAACGCCGAGCTATCCTTCTCGCGACCGCCCGAGTGACCGTAGCCGATCGCTTCGGAGATCCGCACGCAGTACGAGTACTCATTGATCAGGGCTCTGAAGTATCGATTGTCTCCGAATCTCTGATGCAGCGACTGCGCCTACCGCGATCTCACGCGCGCGTATCAATACACGGAATTGGAGGCTCGAAACCCGGCTCCACTCGTGGCAAGGTGTCGTTGAGTATCTCGTCCAGCGTCACCGGCGCTAAGATCAACGCCGTTGCTCTCGTCCTACCGCGCCTCTCACTATATCAAGGGTCCGCGCTCAAGAGCAAGACGTCCTGGCCCCACGTACAAGGACTGCCGCTGGCCGACCCGCGATTCGAGGAAAATGATCCGATCGAGCTGCTACTGGGAGCAGACGTCTGCGCAACCATCCTCGAAGATGGTCTCCGCAAAGGCGCCCCGCATACTCCCATAGCTCAAAAGACAAGTCTGGGATGGATACTCTCAGGCGGTTGCGACGTCGCTTCTGGACGGGGCCCTCGCAGCTCACTGCAGTGCACAGCCGACTACGACTTGACCGAACTAGTGCGTCGTTTCTGGGAACAAGAGAGCGAGCCTCCTGCTCCTGTCACATTGACTCCCGCGGAAGAAGAGTGCGAGAGACACTTTATGCGCACCCACGAGCGCACGCCCACAGGACGGTATATCGTGAGACTGCCGTTCTCTTCACCACCAGCCAACCTCGCCGAAACTCGAAAGCCAGCAGAGAAGCTACTCACCGTCATGGAACGAAAATGCGCCCGCGATCCCAGCTTCGGAAGACTCTATCGTTCCTTCATGCAAGAGTATGAGGACCTTGGACACATGGAGGTTGTGGCGCTGCCCGACGGAGCGAAAAGCCAGAACACGTGCTACTTACCCCACCATGGAGTGTTACGGAGCTCAAGTACCACCACCAAGCTGCGCGTGGTTTTCAACGGATCTCAGCTCACGAGGTCTGGGGAGTCACTAAACAGTAACCTTCACATAGGAGTTAATCTCTTGCCGTCACTCGCCGATGTCGTCATGCGCTGGCGATGGCACCGCTTTGCGATGATTACCGACGTCGAAAAAATGTTTCGACAAATCATCGTTCACCCAGATGAACGCGACTTTCAGAGAATCCTCTGGCGTCGCGACGCTTCCGAGAACACCTACGAATTCCGCCTGACGACCGTAACGTATGGACTCGCCTCTGCTCCATTTCTCGCTAACCGAACGCTCCGCCAACTCGCCGACGATGAAAGCACTCGATATCCCCGCGGCGCGATCGTGCTCCGTCGCGACAGCTACGTTGACGATATAATGACGGGGGCAAGCACGGAATCCGACGCGATCACTGTGCAGCACGAACTTCGCGAGATTTGCATGGCGGGCGGGTTTCCCCTACGAAAATGGGCCGCGAACTCACCACGGATCCTACGCGGAATTCCGGAAGAGCATCTCCTCCCGCACGCCCCGCACTTATGGGAAAATAACTGCCACTCCACTCTTGGTCTCCTCTGGTACCCCACTGAAGACCACTTCACTTTCAACATTCGCCCGCAACACGCCTCCGAATACACCAAGAGACGCGTCCTCTCGGAAACCGCGCGCTTATTTGATCCACTGGGCTGGCTCACTCCCGTAGTAATTCGGGCAAAAATCCTGATACAATCCGCGTGGTTGAAGCAATTAGACTGGGATACACCGCTCCCGTCGGCCGACACGCAGTCGTGGAAACACCTCCTGGCTGAACTTCCAAAGCTCGGGGAAATTCGCGTAAACCGCTGGTTAAACAGCGACTATCCAGAATCCGAACTAGAGCTGCACGGTTTTGCCGACGCGTCCGAGAGAGGCTATGCCGCTGCAGTCTACCTCCGCGTCACGAGGAACGACCACATCACTGCGCACTGTTGATAGCCAAAAGCAAGGTAGCACCAACGAAACAGGTGTCTCTACCTCGGCTCGAGTTATGCGCTGCCGCCTTTTTGACAAAATTAACGCGACACGTCCGCGACACACTGAGTCTGTCCACAGCTTCCATCTTCCTCTGGTCCGATTCATCAGTGACACTCCATTGGATTCATGGACACTCATCCAGATGGAAGACGTTCGTAGCCAACCGAGTTTCACTCATCCAGCTGCTTCTTCCGGAGGCCCAGTGGAGGCACGTCCCTGGACGGGAAAACCCCGCAGACTGCGCCTCCCGGGGGATCACGCCCAGCGAACTACTCGAACACCCGCTTTGGTGGACCGGGCCCGCCTGGCTGCGGCAGGACCGCTCCTTCTGGCCGAACGAGCGTAAGGAGATCATCGAGGCCGAGACACCCGAAAGGAGAGTCGTACAAGCTGTCGTTCGAATTCTCATACAGGAACCGGACATGCTCCTACGATTCTCCACTCTGCACCGACTCTTAAGAGTCACGGCTTGGTGTCTTCAGTGGCGACAGGCAGCCCCCCACGCGACAAGCGTCACCACGCTGGCTATCCACAGACACTCCAACCGCAACATCTCGATATGGCACTGCAACGATGGCTCAGGATAGTGCAAGGGATACACTACCCCGACGAGGTCAAGGCAGTGACGGCAGGTCGAGCTGTCTCACTCCGGAGCCGACTCGTCAAGTTGAGCCCCTTCCTCGACAACAACGGCATCCTGAGAGTCGGAGGACGACTCAAGAACGCGCAGCTCTCCCACGACGAGCGCCATCCGTTGATAGCACCCCCGTCGTCATGGCTGACTCGCCTCATCGTAGAGTCATGCCATCGGCGAACCTTACACGGAGGAGTGCAGCTAACGCTTGGTTCTCTTCGCCAACGGTTCTGGATTCCATGCGGCAGGGCGCTGGTGAAGCGACTGCTGCATCAATGCACAACTTGCACGAGATGGCGGGCCGCTTCACCGCAACCTCCGATGGGTAGCCTACCACCGGCACGGATCATCCCGGCTCGCCCGTTCCTCCGGACCGGCATAGACTACGCCGGCCCGATCCAAATCCGCACGAGCAAGGGACGAGGACATCGAGCACACAAGGCGTTCATAGCCGTCTTTATTTGCCTCGTCTCCAAGGCGGTCCACCTCGAAGTCGTCTCAGACTACACGACGGAGGCCTTCCTGGCCGCCCTCCGCCGCTTCACTTCCCGCCGGGGGCTCTGCTCTGACATCTACTCCGACTGTGGGACCAACTTCGTTGGAGCAGACAGAGCGCTGCGTGAGCTTCTCCGCGCGTCGTCACCCGACGGCCGTCGCTTAGCTCATGATGCTGCCACGCAAGGTATTCGGTGGCATTTTAATCCACCCGCCGCACCAAACTTCGGCGGTTTATGGGAGGCGGCGGTGAAATCCACTAAGTTCCACCTGCGACGAGTCATCGGCGAAACCACGCTCACGTACGAGGAGATGAGCACCTTCCTGGCGCAAGTCGAGGCCTGCTTGAACTCGCGACCTATTCAAGCCCTCTCCGACGATCCCGACGACCTCTCACCACTAACTCCTGGCCACTTCCTCATTGGAGCTCCCTTACTAGCAATACCTGAGCCTTCACTGTGCGAGAGGGCCGACAACTCAATCACTCGATGGCAACACGTGCAAAAAATGCGTGACCATTTTTGGCAAAGATGGTCACGCGAATGCATCCACCAAATGGCCTCCCGACCAAAATGGGTGAAGCAC
>NW_011966624.1:10576-16749 GCF_000949405.1 Vollenhovia emeryi | reverse complement strand
GGACCGACTCCGGACATCGGCGCTCTATGCTTGGTCCGCTCCGAGACTACTCCACCGAATCGATGGCCCCTTGCCAGGATCACCAAACTGCATCCCGGAGATGACGGCATCGTTCGAGTGGTATCAGTACGCACAGCCACTTCCGAGCTCCTTCGTCCACTCACCAAGCTCGTTCTGCTTCCAGGAGCCGCAACCGAGACCTTCGATCCTTAGAATACGTGAGGGCACCCGCGCCTCGTTCCTCGCAGACGTCACTGTAACTTGTCGCGAACACTTAGTCACTTTCTCGTCACTATTCTCACACGCTCGAGTCAATCGCTTCACTTGCGATCGAGATACGTATACACCGCGTTCAAGCGGATTAACTCGCGTCTATACACGTGCCCATTCCATGTTACCCGCGCGAGCTCCACAAGAAAAATGACACTGCGCAAGCGCGCTCCGTCAAGCAGCGCTCGATCGCAATCGCGACGCGATCGCTCGATCGAGGAATCGATCGCGCCGCGATGAGCAATTGAACCATCCTATCACAGCGTTTCGTCACGTCATGACACCTAGTCATGAGGCGGGCGGGATGTTTAAGATCGCGCTAAATACAAGCGCGAGCCCACGGCCGCGCTCTCACAAGGAGAAACACATTCGTGAGCCGCGAATAACATTTTGTGTCATGAGTCCGGCCTCGCTTGTCTTCCCGATAGATACACCGGTAAGCCAAGCATTTCACCTTGGTCCCCGGCCGCTAAACTCATGGCACAAACATGTTATTAAATGACAACCGCGACAACGATCGTCGAAACCGATGCGTCGCGTAATCTCGCAACGAGCCTGCGCATCGCATCGCTCCGATCAGCTGATCGCCAATCACGCGCCGCCGTTTTCCCAGGCGCATGGCAAGTGCGAGCCCCCTCGCGAAGGGACCTCTCGGCCTCCAATAGCGTGGGACGCCCTGAGGTCACCTCTAAATTCAAAATTTTGCCACAAAGCTATTGGCGAACTATGAACAGGAAGGAGATTCTCCAACCTCCATAAAACGACGGGACTCGGCCATCGAGCAGAGTTCTCGCTTCGTCAGTTTAACTGAAACCCGCTGAACAAAACCGCAGACCAACCGCTTACTAAGACAACCGCTTTTCCCTCGGCCTACTCTTACGGACTCATCACCCCAGCACTCGCGACCGGAGTTAAGAAACTTGGTGCACCGTGCAGGTTTCTCTTCTTTGTAAATAGCCTGTAAATAGACTCCTGTAAATATATTTGTTCGTCGCTCAGCTGATCAAGACTTAATCAGAAAGCTCATACCACTCCGCGCTCAGTATCCAACCAGATTCCCTGCACGCTCTCGACCGCTCCCGCACACTCTTAAAGGAACCAAAGTAAGTGCGGACGAGTCAATGAAAGATTTTATGTGTTCACTATCATATGTACTACTATTTAAATCACTGTTAAAGTCTCCCACAATTATGGAATTTGAGTAGAGTACATGCCATTTTAGGAAGCTTTCCTCGAATTCGTTAAGGTATCCACAATGAGGCGGCCTGTACACCACCGATAACAATACCTTAGATGCCTTGAAGCATTTTATCTTCGCAATTATATATTCTGGCTTCCTACTATACTCGTTGTTAGAGTGCTCAAGGACTTTCACCTCGATGCCCTCCATTGCATAGATTGCCACTCCACCACCATTCCTACCGATCCTGTCACACCTATGAATGTTATAACCCTCTAAGCCAGCCATACCGTCCGATACTGAAGGCTTTAACCACGTTTCAGATACACAGATGATGTGAAAATCTGCCTTAAGGAAGTGCAATCTAAACTCATCTATATGTGCCAGCAACGACTGAGTGTTGACATGGCACATTTTCAAATCCTCTAGCATAAGCTGTCTGTTAGCCATAGTTGATGTACGATAGCCTTTCAAGGATTCGTTTCTTCAATATCGGGCAATTCCTCACATCCAGTGCCGTATGTATTACATTTTCTTTTGCTCCCTGTTGCCGCGCCGCTCCGTGCGCGGTGTATTATCCCTCTTACTCGCTCCGGAGGTGTTCTCTGACGAGAACCGAAAGGATTCTTTGATGGGATGTGGCTGGTCGGAGGTCACTTCAAAAAGGCACCGTTTAACTATCACTATGTAGCTTTATTCAGCTGACAATGAGTGTTACACTGATTGTTTACGGCAGGCCGGAGGCCTGACGGACAAATGCTTAGCGCGTAAACGTATAGTCTCGAATGACGCGTGATTGACAAGTGCCCCGATCTCGGGCTTTCCTATGGTTTTAAGCCCGATGATCGAGGCGTCAGCGTTCTCGGTACTCGACTGCGGCCATTCGTAACCGGGTCGAGAACTTGCTGACTTCTTCTTAGAATTTAATTAGGTTGCGCGGTCGGGCTTTTGTGGCTCGATCGCGCAATATGCTTACGCTAGTGTTATTCTTATTGCAGTTACAATGCTTGAGTGCCCTCCTTACCTCTTTCGGCAATCAAGGCACAACATCCCTCCCCCTTTGGAAGAAGGAAAACTGAGGGATGAAGTTTTCCGCTCATGGGTTTGCCCTCTCCCTTTTCTTTGTTCCTTACAGTATTTCTTTACAATTTATGCTTAGTACAACATCGCGGGTTCGCGGTTAACATAGTTTGGTGTATTCGGTTGTTTTTTCGTTCTACGATATATTGCCCATACGCTTAGGCCTATTATGCTAATTATAATTATTGCCATCCCCGAGCTTAGTGAGTACGCGACGTATCTGTTCGCAAATATATGTTCGCTTGTTCCGTTTTCCAATTCTCTTTCGAGTTCCCGTGTGCTTAGGCTTAGTTCTATTAATTCCTTCGGGTTCGTTATTACGGGTTTTAACTTTAGGTTACTTTGTAAGTTTAGCTGATTTCCTTCGGCCATGGGGTTGACCGTGTTTTTCGTTAAATTATATCCCGGTAGGTGTGTCTGTACTACTTTATTGCCTATTCGTGTTTTAGTTTTCAGGATTACGTCGGGCGTGTTTAGCTTACACTTATCTTGTAAAGTGACTTTACCTGTGTTGTTTATAGTGATTTCGATTTCTGGCTGTCCGTTACATTGGACGCTGATTCGTTGCTCTCCTCGCGTGGAGTATAGCCAGGTGTGTGTCTCTTCTACCGCTATCCAAACGGTCCGGTTGCTCGTAAGGTGTCGTTTTTCGCACGCATTTAGGTGCCCCGGGGCCTTTACATAGGTTTGCACCTCGCATGGTGCGTCTCCGCTTACGTGGAATGTCGGGAATGCTTGATTACATACATATTTTTCTACAGTTCGCGTGCAAGTCTCTAGTTCTCGCTCTTTGATTATTAGATAATTGTGGTTTCCCTATCTATCGCCATTAAGTCTCCGGACGTTTTTACGAATGTGAATATGTTGTCTCGCTCGTGGGCGGGAAAGGGAGTCGTTTTTATTACCTCGTATATTGGGTAGTTTACAATCGGGAATTTCAGAATGGTGTATACATGAGGCATGTTTACGTACGCGGCTACCTTCACGTATTCTTAGATTGTTTGCCAGTTTTCGGCTTGTACTTTGAATGGGAAATGCTGTCCTGCCCCTAGGTATGTCGCAGCTTCCCGAAGTTCCGTCATTATTAATTCTATCGGCAACAGTCTTGTTAAAATTATTCCGTGTCTCGCGTGAGTCAAGTAATCCGTTACGTCAGTTATGTCTCTCGCCAATGTGTTCGTTATCTCACTTATTGTCACGAGGTGTTCTATTATATCCTTGCGGTTCGTCAGTCGTGAAACCTGACCCTGCATCTTCCGAGTGGCGTTCGCGATCATGTTATCGTTGCGGGTCAAGGTGTTTTCTAATGCCTCTATGTATCCGATGGATTTATCCAGTATTTTCAGCTGGTTTTTCATAACGTGTTGCAGTGTTTTTTGTTGCCCCTGTAATAGTTGCATTTGCTCGTTTATCTTGCGTTCGTCTTCCGCATCCATTGTGCCGAACAGCGTTTTGCTTACGCTGCCGATCGCATTGATTAGGCCTCTTTTGTTCTCTTTGGCGGTATACAGCGTCTGCAGGCGTTTGAGGGCCGTCGCGATCTGTGCTTCCTGTTTCGCTATTATTTGTAATACGTTTTCGCACGACGGTTCGATGCCCGCGAAGGCGTGTTGGCACAGGGCTCGAGTGTCTTCGTCAAATTCTATTACTTGCTGATGCCTGACTCCTAGGGCTTTTACTTCGAGGTCTATTGTTATTTTCCATTCGGCCTCGGTTTCTTGAAGTGTGCCTAGTTTTTCGTAGTATAATCCCGGTTCGTGGTTGAATCGGTGAATTTTATATGGCTCTTCCTCGGCTTTCGTGCTAAGTAGCAGTACTGCCAGTCCCATCCTGCAAGACAAGAGTTCATGTTACTTTCTTTGAATCCCCGTCGCTGTTTAGTTGCAGATGCGCGGGGGGTTTTTCTCGCGGACTGTTATCTTGGGCCTGCTGCGTCAGGAGTTCCTATATCTTATTCTTTTAATTATGTTACCTGCACGTTGCTCGTCGTGAGCTTCAGTCCCGTTTCGCCTCTTGCCTCCATTATGTCGTCTCCCTGCTGTATGGGTTTCGCGGCTTGTAGGCAATGCCGCCGATTGTTTCAACCCACTTACTGTTCGGCGTGTCGTGTCGGTCGTGCCGATCGCGAGTTATCGGTCGCCGAGGGTCCGGTGCCCGAGCTCGTGGGCGGTTCTTCTGAGGATTCATCTCGGGCTTCCTCCGGAGGGTCGCCGTCTCCTCCGGCGTACGACCCACCCCCAAGCTATGGTGAAGCTATGGCGTACCGCGAGGGATTACTTTGGGTGTCCCTCCACGTCGCTTCGGGGGCCCGCTGGGTT
The DNA here is from genome assembly GCF_000949405.1 of Vollenhovia emeryi. Taxonomy (NCBI): domain Eukaryota; kingdom Metazoa; phylum Arthropoda; class Insecta; order Hymenoptera; family Formicidae; genus Vollenhovia; species Vollenhovia emeryi. The sequence goes on along the minus strand of NW_011966624.1, from coordinate 11,901 downwards.
TATTTCCAGTGAGGTAAGTGTCTTGTCTTCTGCCACTTTTGTTTCCTACTGTTCTCTTTATGTTCGCTTTACGTTCTATTTTTTGCCTGTCTTGTTTACAGATGTTGGCTCATCGGCCTGTTGTGGCGGTGACGGCGGGGGCGGCTCGCTCCCTTGTCTCCCTTCTGGGCTCATCGGCGCTTGCTTATATCCGTTCATCTACGTTTTATCCAGCATTCATATCCATTATATATCTATGTAACGATACGTTTCCCGCTCTTCCCGGTTCTGGTCTCCGGATTGTCGGACGGGATTCCGCAATCCGCTTGTGCTTCGCGTAACTATCAGACGCGCGGTTCTACTTAATCGGTCGGAAGAGCGAGTGTCGTTCGGTCGGTGTTTTGACGTGCTGTGTAACGGGAAAAAGGGATCCTCCGTTCCTCCTATTTGCCGAATATGCTCAGCTCCAGGGCCGTCGGGAGGAAAGGAGGACTAGATCTTAATTACTTAGTGGAGTCAATCGCTTGGGGGGATCGGAAAATAAGTCGTACAGGTATTTAAAGGTGAAATAAACGTGAACTAGGTTTATTCAGGAACGAATACAAAGGATTTCGTGGTGATTACAATGGATCCGCCCTAGAGTGAAAATATAAAGGAAAGGAAAAGGATTAATATTTACAGCGAGTCCGCCCTGTGGTTAAATACAGAGAAAAACAGGATATGATTAGTCGGAATCAATCGGAGTGCGGAAAATAATAATTACAATACGGATCTTGATCGGAGTACGAAAGTAAGTGAATACAACACGGATTTACTACAAGGTACGGAAAGTACGGAATCGATCCGGAATATAATAGGTACACTACGGGTTTATAACGAAATACGGAAATTAATGGATACAATACGGAGTTTGATCGGAACGCGCAAATAAACAGTACAATCCGGAATCAAATCGGAGTACGGAGATAATGGATAAAATACAGAATTGTAACGGAGTACGGAAACTACGGAGTATAATACGGATTAATTACGGAGTACGGAAAATACGGAGTATCATACGGATTAATTACGGAGTACGGAAAATACGGAGTACACTGGTGATACTGGAAACAGTCAGGCAGGATGACTGCACGGACCCCTCTGGTCTGCAAGGGGAGAAATAGCAACGGAATTAATACTACGGAGCTTACTACTAGCGTTAATGGAAAATATTCTTTCCCACCCGAATATTACCCCCCTGAGTTCTATACCGGTCAGGAAACAGGAAAGGATCAGGTCAGGACAGGATCACGCCCGAGCGGCGCCTCGTGATGCGTGAATTTGCAGTAGGAATTGTACACCGAGAA
>NW_011966624.1:0-10476 GCF_000949405.1 Vollenhovia emeryi | reverse complement strand
CGGAGCTTACTACTAGCGTTAATGGAAAATATTCTTTCCCACCCGAATATTACCCCCCTGAGTTCTATACCGGTCAGGAAACAGGAAAGGATCAGGTCAGGACAGGATCACGCCCGAGCGGCGCCTCGTGATGCGTGAATTTGCAGTAGGAATTGTACACCGAGAAGCACCCCGTTAGGTGTACGCTACTGCGGAATCACTCCGCCCCCCGAATCACGGCGGTACCCGTGCCTTCGGGGAAAACGGAGCCAGGACGGAACAGGAGACCGGTGCGGAGAAATTGTAGCAATTGTACACCGAGGAGCACCCCGTTAGGTGTACGCTACTGAGGGACGGGGCCCACAACGGAGTAGAGCCTCCACTGTGTGCTCCGGTTCGGTATATAGCCGGAGACAGGAGCACCCATTCAGCTCCGGCTTATACCTGCAGCGGAGGTACCCGCTGCCCGGTGTTGACGGTCGGAGCACCAAGCGTCAACTGAGTTAAAAGCGCCTGCTCCGGAGGGGCTTTTATACCCCCCGGACGGTGGCGCGCGGGGTGAGGCGGCGGGGGCGGGCGCGGCGTTGCCGGTTGCCGTCAACGCGTGGCAACCGCGCATTATCGATTTTCTAGCCGGCTCCGACGCGGCAACCGCGCGTTATCGATTTTCTTCGCCGGCTGACTCCGACGTGGCAACCGCGCGTTATCGATTTTCCCCGGCTGGCTCTATTTCCTTCTCTCTCGCTCGAGGAATTCGGGTTTTTTCTACGCGGCCGCACCTCCCCGGTCGCCCTCGTTACATCTACATATACATATACATATACATATACAATCTTCTTTTACATATCTTTTTTATTTTATTAATTATACGTAGCTTTTCTTGAACTGTTTCTATTTTATTCATTTATCCTATCTTCTATCTTTTATTCCTGTCCCTTCCCCCCTTGTTTGTAGTTTTAATTCTCCTAGTATTCTACAAAGGGCTTTAGGCGGTTTACGTGCACTCGTAGGCTTCTTCGCCCCATTTTTATTGTGTAATTTATTTCCGAGTGCTTTTCTATTATAACGTATGGACCTATCCATTGAGGATCTAGTTTTTTCGAGCGTCCTCTCCTTACGGTTTCGTCGTGTAGGAGTACCTTTTCCCCTACTTTAAACACTACAGTTTTAGTTCGTTTGTCATATTGAGCTTTAGCTTTTTCTTTCTTGACTATTAATTGTTCCTTCGCTGCCTGTTGCGTAGCTCGCATTCTCTCGCGTAGTTCTTGCGCGTAGTCATCGTACGAGTACGTCTGTCGCGGCGGTTGAGTCAGGGCCGTAGGTAGAGTTGCTTGGTGCCCGTATATCAATTCGTGTGGTGTGTATCCTGTCGCGCTATGTGGCGTTGTGTTATATGTAAACATTGCGTACGGGATCCATTCATCCCAATCACTTTGATCCTCGTCTATGTAGTGTCGCAAGTACTCTGCAATAGTGCGATGCGATCTTTCCAGAGCTCCATTGCTTTCTGGGTGGTAAGCCGTCGTCTGGATCTTTTTATTTTTAGTAATTTGCACGTACTCTTGAATACGTCGCTTAGGAAATTGGTACCTTGATCGGTCAGTACCTTTTCGGGTATGCCGTTTTCTAAAATTATCCTCGTTACGAACATTTTTGCGACCGTGACTGCTTCCTGATTCGGTATGGGGATTGCCTTACTAAATTTCGTTAGACTGTCTTGGAACGTCAGTAAGTATTTGTTTCCCTGTGTAGTCGTTGTCAACGGTCCTACTATATCTAAGGCACATTTTTCGAATGGCCTATCTGGTGTGTCTGTTACCACCAGTGGTACCTTTATTTTTCGTGACAATTTATTTTTCTGGCACTTTTCGCATTTTGAGATGTGCTCTTCCACATCCTTCGTTAACCCTTTCCAATTATGAGTCAACCGAATTCTTCGTATTGTGCGTTCCACTCCTTGATGTCCTCCCACAGGCGCATCATGGTATTCATACAGTATTTTCTTCTTTTCCTCTTCTGAGTATTTGCGTTCCGTCGTCGTGTCTGTCTCCTCGACGGTGTTTACGTCAGCAACGTGTCGGCTGAGCGCGTCAGCATTTTTGTTTATCTAACCTGCTTTGTGTACGATTACGTAGTCGTACTCTTCTAATTTTAATCGCCACCTTATTAGGCGCGATCCTGGATCGTTTACACTAAATAGCCACACTAGGGATTTGTGGTCTGTGATTATCGTGAATTTCGTTCCGTATAGGTACGGTCGGAAGTGTTTGACCGCCCATACTATGGCTAGCAATTCTTTTTCCGTAGTGCTATAATTTTGTTCGGCTTTATTTAAGACTCGACTCGCGTATGCTATTGGTCTATCTTATCCTATTTCTCCCTGCGATAATACTGCTCCAATCGCATGATCGGATGCATCAGTCGTCACTATAAACGGCTGTTCGAAATCGGGATACTGTAGAACGGGCGCTGTCGTCAATTTTTCTTTTAAAATATCACACGCTTGTTGTTGCTCTTGCGTCCACTCAAATTTTGTTCCCTTCTTCAGTACATTTGTCAAGGGTTTTGCTATTTTACAGAAATTTTCTATAAATCGCCTATAATATCCTGCCAATCCGATGAAGGCCTGGATATCCTTTTCCTTTTCTGGCGTCGGAAACCTTTTAACGGCTTCTAATTTCGTTGGATCCGGGAGGATTCCGTTGTCTGTTATCTTGTGTCCGAGGTACGTCACCTCTTTTCTTAGGAACTCGCACTTGTCCGGCTGTAATTTTAGATTATTCTCTCTCAGCCTTTTTAATACTTCAACGAGTCGTTTGTTGTGTTCCTGTAGACTATGCGCATATATGACTATGTCATCTATATATACGAGACACTTGAGTCCCTGTAATCCGGTTAATACGGCATTCATTACTCTTTGAAACGTAGCTGGTGCATTTTTTAGACCAAATGGCATTCTATTATATTCGTAGTGCCCATGTGGAGTGGAAAATGCTGTTTTCTACTTATCAGCTTCCTCCATTTTTATTTGGTGGTATCCCGAAGCTAGATCCAGCGTCGAAAAATATTTTGCATTTCCCAACTGATCTAATATGTCCGTCATGTTTGGTATCGGGAACGAATCGCCTAGTGTCAGGTCGTTTACCTTTCTGAAATCGACTACGACTCGTAGTTTTGGTTTTCCTGAGGCGTCTGCTTTCTTCGGGACCACTAACAGTGGCGCATTCCACTGACTCGTGCTATGTCTTATTATGCCGTTCTTCAACATTTCTTGCACTTGTCGGTCTACCACCTGCTTGTGCTTTTCCGGTAAGCGATATGGTCGCACGTTGACCGGGGAGCTATTTGCCTGCGTAGCAATTTTGTGCTTTACAGCTTCCGTACAGGTCAGAGGTTCTCCGTTCATGTGAAATATATCACTGTACTCTGTGCAAATTTCGATTATTGATTTTCTTTCCTCGTAGTTTAAATGTTCCGTGCGCAATAGCTCGGTTACCCTTTTGCTTCTTGGAATTTCTCCGTTTACACACTCTATATGTGTCACGTTGATTTCTTCGGTCTCGCTTTGAGCGACTTCCTTTATTGTTACTTGCGGCATCGGCATCTCTATCACCGCGTCTGTAGTATTTAAAACGCTTGCTGCGCATATAAAATTTTTTGGTTCCACCAGGCAATTTCCTATGAACACTCCTGGTCGTGCTTCCTCGGCTTGTATTATGCCGATCATATTCTTATCAGTAGCCACTTGTATCATCGTTTCACTTCGTGGGTTTAGTGCTATTTTACAGTATGGGTACAGTTTTAAGACTTGCTGTCCTATTGTTACCTGTTTTCTTCCGTAGTCGCACTTAGCTTTTTGCTTCTTTACAAAATCGACTCCAATGATTCCATCATATTCCATTGGGAAGTCATCCTTCACGACATACATGGCGTGTTTTATTCGTGCTTCTTTCAGCTTTATTGTCGCGTTGATTTTTCCTAAGGTCTTTACCTTGTGACCTGTTATGCCTGTTAACGTTATTTCGTTTTCTTCGATTAGCGTTTCGCCCTTTAAATGCTTCACTTTAATTAGTGATATTGCGGCACCTGTGTCAAATAGCATGCTCACTTTTCCTCGCTTCGTTTCCTGAATGGGCAGGTTAATCAGATCTAAACCCGTGTTACGTCTCGGTGTATCTTTCACGTGTGCAACCTGATACTCGAGCGCGCGGCGCTTCTTCTTTTCATCCTTCTCATCGTCGTCACTGCTTGCCGCTGAGTTGGCGCTCTTTTCTTTGTAGTTGTTACGCTCATCGTTGTTCCATCTCGCTTTTCCTTGCGAGTAGTTGTTTTTAGCGTATCTCGCGCTATTATTTTTCGGTTTCCCGTGCAACTGCCAGCATTCCTCTTGGACGTGTCCTGGTTTTTTGCAATGTCTGCAGTGCTTCTCCACCGCATTTACTCTGGGTGTCGTCTCGGGTTTCGGCAGCTGAAAACGATTTGCATATCGACTGCTTCGGCAATCTCTGCTGTAATGTCCAGGTTTTCCGCATTTGTGACATGTTACTTTTGCTTTATTTTCCTTCGGCTGCGTGTTTGCATAGCCGTTTCTATATCGTGCCGTTTCCTTCGGATTATTAAATTTTTCCTCGGCACTTGCGCCAGCCATGGCTTGCATGTTCTCGTAGTTTCGGGCTCTGACGAGCAGTTTTATTTCATCTCTCAGTCCCAGCTGGTAATTTTGCTTGTTGCTTTATCGTCTCCAAGATGCCCTTGTAACGGAGGTAGCCGGGGAGGCGCTGCCGGAAGCGGAAAAAAACCGCATACCACGCGTGGGTGGCAAAAAACCGCATACCACGCGCGAGAGAGAAGGAAATAGAGCCGCGGTTGCCATGCCAACGAGGAGGTGGCAACGCCGCGCCTGCCCGGCCGTCTCTACCCCGCGCGCCTATGCTCCGGAGGTATAAAAGCCCCTCCGGAGCCGGCGCTTTAACTTAGTCTTGCCTCGGTGCTCCGAGCGACGACACCCGGCAGTGGGTACTTCCGCTGCGGTATACGCCGATTTCACGGGTGCTCCTGTCCGTCGGCGATATACCATACCGGAGTACACGACAGGTGGAGGCGCTGCTCCGTCGTGTGCTCCAGTCCCGCAGTAACGTACAAGAACGGGGTGCTGCCCGATGTACACAGGTTACTGTACCCGTACCGGTCTCCTGTATCCGTCCGCAGTAGCGTACAAGAAACGGGGTGCTGCCCGGTGTACATTTGCTACTGAAATTCACGCATAACGAGGCGCTGCTCGGGCGTGTTCCTGACCTGATCCGATCCTTTTTTCCTGTTCCTGACCGGTGTAAAGCTCTGGGGGGAAATATTCGGGTGGGAAAATAATTTCCGACTAATTTAGAATTAAGCTCCGTAGCGTTAAATGCGTCACTTTCTTCCTTACAGAACACGTGAGAATCTTGTAGTTAACGCCCTCGCCGATTGTTCCAGCGTTACCAGTCCGTAGTGATAGTCCCGATAATTACATCCCGATCCAGTTGTGGACTCTCGGCACCACATTATAAATCCCGCCAATCACATTGCGCTTATTGCTTTCAAGTATTCTATAATCCAACGGCGTTTAGTTTCTACTTCCGATTAATCCAACCGGCCTTATTGTTTTATATTCCGTATTCCGATCCAATTGCATATCTTCCGTACATTATTATAATCCGACTAATCCTGACCTTTTCTTCTGTATTTAATCACAGGGCGGACTCATTGTACCCACTAATCCTTTTTCTTTTCCTTTTATATTTGATCACAGGGCGGACCGATTGTAATATCCTCGATTTCGTGTATTATATCCATAAATAAACCTTGTTCCTATTGATTAACCGTAAAACACCTGTAAGACTTATTTCCGATCCCTTCCAAGCGATTTTTCTCATTAGTACGTTGATATCTTTTCCTCCTTTCCTCTCGACGGCCCTGGAGCTGAGCATATTCGGCAAATAAGAGGAACGGAGGATTCTTTTCCTTTACGCCGACACACAGCACGTCAGCACCGACCGAGCGAGAACGGTCAACTCTTCCAACCGTTAGTCGGAACCGCGCGTCCGACTAATTTCCATATTTATTCACGTAATAAATAATACCCGCCGGAGTCCTGTCCGGAATTCAGTACCGGGGAAGAGTTGACCTATCGTTACACCCTGTTTTACTCTTGGCGGGTGACGCATGTTTTCTGTCATGGACTCGAATAATTCATTAGCCAACTTTTCGGTCCGTAGTCCAAATTCTTGCGCGGTTTCTCCCGTTTTTGCTTCAACGTGTTGAAGTCAAGCTGCAAGTGCGTAGTGCTCTTCTTACTTTGATAGCACACGACTAATTCTTCTTTTAATTGTTCAAAATCTCTAATCTCTCTAGTGCGAAAGTATGTCAAGGCTCTGCCTTTCAATTTAGTGTACAATACGCCTTCTAATAGTGCTCCTTCGTCAAGTGGATCGATACTTTTCACTGCGTAAATTATGACACGTAAATATTCTTGAAGTTTACTTGAGGTTCCATCGAACGGGGGAATCGAGTTTCGTGCTTCCTTTAGGGACATGTATCTTCCGTTCGTGTTGCGTTCTCCCGGCTGACCGGAATATTGTGCAAGCGGTGTCAATTGATTCGGTGATCGTATGTCATCGTCACGTCTGCTGGTGTTTTTTACCACTGTCTGTCCCGGGTCGCGTATTCGTTCGCGATCTTGGATTTTACTTATCTCTATCCGCATGTCGCGTATTATGCTTACTAATTCGGACACTGTAGCTCGTATATCGTCGTTTTGCGCGGTCGGCAATACTACCCCGCTTTTAAACGGTGTACTGTCTCTGTTAATCCCGGCTACTAACCCTAACGCTTCGTCTACTTTTGGACCGACTGCGTTCGGATCCGTTCCTATCGCGTGCGCCATGTCCTTTCGAATCGGGTTTACCTGTCGCGATTGACTTTAATGCAGACTCGTGCCTATTTACTAGGCTATCTGCCGGACTGCTTTCCGGTTCCGTATCGGAAATCAAAATCACTTTATGCGAAGTCGCGATTTCCTGATTGGGTACTTCTGTGGCGTCGGAGTCGGACTCCTCGCTTGTGTAGTACTCCTCTAAATTTCGGCGGACACGGTTTCGTCTATTTCGCGGTATTCGTTTGACCGTGTGTGAATTTCGCGGATTTTCGTTCGTTTTTCGGGCTGCTTCGCTTAACAGCCTCCACGAATCAATTTCGCGCGGTGTCGCAGGGCCACTCCCTGACATCTACGTTTATTTGTTTCGGCAATTTCGCTCGCTTTTACAAAAGTCTTAATACGACTTACATTAGACGCATGTTGATTTTTCGATCAATCCTGCTGTCGTAGTTCAGTGCCGCTCGGGTGTCGACTGGTTGAGGCTGGTCAGGGCTGCTTCTCCGGTTTCCCTCGGCGTTATCGCTCGTCGGCTGCTACCGTCGGCTGCTACCGGGTGTCCGTGTCGTTTGCAGTCCTCTGCTAGTCCTCGTTGTCTTTGCTCAGCTGTTCCTTGGTCCTCTGAGGCAGTGTTCTCGACTCAGTTGTTCACAATCCCAGTACCGCTGCCACCACTTTTGTTGCCGCGCCGCTCCGTGCGCGGTGTATTATCCCTCTTACTCGCTCCGGAGGTGCGACGGAGGTTCTCTGACGAGAACCGAAAGGATTCTTTGATGGGATGTGGCTGGTCGGAGGTCACTTCAAAAAGACACCGTTTAACTATCACTATGTAGCTTTATTCAGCTGAGTGTTACACTAATTGTTTACGGCAGACCGGAGGCCTGACGGACAAATGCTTAGCGCGTAAACGTATAGTATCGAATGACGCGTGATTAACAAGTGCCTCGATCTCGGGCTTTCCTCTGGTTTTAAGCCCGCTGATCGAGGCGTCAGCGTTCACTGCGGTCATTCGTAATCGGGTCGAGAACTTGCTGACTTCTTCTTAGAATTTAATTAGGTTGCGCGGTCGGGCTTTTGTGGCTCGATCGCGCAATATGCTTACGCTAGTGTTATTCTTATTGCAGTTACAATGCTTGAGTGCCCTCCTTACCTCTTTCGGCAATCGGGGCACAACACCCATACGCGTGCAATTTTCACATTTTGGTTCCTCGCTTCTCCGCTTACAATCCCTCATCTCACTAATACGTGGAAGCTGGTGGAGCGACCGAAGAATCAATGGGTGATTGGCAGTAGATTTGTCTTACGCATCAAATATACGTACGATGGAGCTATCGAGAAGCGAAAGGCACGAGTTGTGGCACGTGGATTCTCTCAGAGGCCAGGGGTGGATTTTCACGAGACATTTGCTCCCGTGGCCAGAATGAGCTCGATACGCACTGCAGTGGCGGTGGCGGCCCAAAAGGGCATGAGGATCGAGCAACTCGACATTGCGACTGCATATCTGAATGGAGACGTCGAAGAAGAGATCTTCATGGAAGCTCCAGAGTATCTTGAGGAGATCTTGGAACACATTTCTCACATCAGACGGAAGGATGTTTCTGTCAAGAAAGAGGCTAAGGAAATGTTGAAGCGACTGCAGAATTCGGACGTAGTCTGATTCCTCAATAAGGCTTTGTACGGGTTGCACCAGGCCGGGAGGGCCTGGCATCTCCGACTGGATAAGGAACTCCGGGATGCAGGGGCAATCCCATCTGAGGCTGACCCCTGCGTGTATCTCACTCGACCGGTCGGAAACAGGAGCTTCATCATCATCTACATCGACGATATATTGATTATATCGAATGACGACCTCGTGATATCGAGGGTGAAGAGTCACCTCAAATACAAGTTCGACGTCAAGGATCTGGGCGAAGTCAAGTACTGCCTCGGTCTGGAATTCTCGAGAAGCAAAGAAAAAATCGCTGTAAAACAGAGAGGATATGTGCACGATATCCTCGATCGCTTTGGTATGCTCGACTGCAAGCCGGTGTCGACGCCCTTGGAGCCCGGTCTCAAGCTGGTCAAGGAGGAGACCGGCGACCATCGAAACGAGGTTCCCTATCGCGAGCTCATAGGGGCGTTGATGTGTAGATCGTACACTGGATATACCTTCATCATGAGTGACGGAGCCGTTAGCTGGGAATCCCGAAAGCAGCAGACTGTCGCCCTTTCGTCTATCGAGGTGGAATACATGGCCTTGTCGAAGGCTACCAAGGAGGCCCTCTATATGGGAAGACTGCTCAAGGAACTTGGAGTAAATCTAAGCGGAGTTACTCTCAGGAACGACAACATTGGAGCTCAAAGACTGGCATCTAACCCTGTCTACCATGCTCGTTCAAAGCACATAGACATAAAACACCATGTAACGATGCACCCCGATAAACGCATCGTTCCCGGCAAGCGCCGGATGCCGCCGAATACCGGGCGAAGGGTGAGCGCACGGGGCGCTCACCGCGTAAGCACATCACACGACGCGCTCGCGGGCGAACCGATCGCCCGCGGGACCAACCGAGCACGCCCGAACCGGCCAGACACGCGTGGCGCGCTGTCACCCGGCCGCGCAAGCGCGCAAACGCGCTACCCCGACCCGTCTACCCCTACCCGCCGAAAATTGCTAAAAAGCAATAACAATTGGGGGTAGACGGGTATAAAAGACGGCACCGGAGCCGAAAAAGACAGATTCCGCGACCGCCTAGTTCCGATCACAACGAAGCCCGCTCCGAATCCTATCCGCGAAAGGCCTGCACCGGGAGGCGCTGATCCGAGGTGAGGAGCAACTCGCCTCTGCCGGGAGTTCACGGCTCAGCCCTACGACCGCAGTCTTTCGCGATCCTACTCTCGATTCCGGTGGATACAGCGAGGCGAGGTGTTACTCGCCCCCAGCGGGTTTTACCGCTGTCCACCGGGCATCGAGTCCAGAACGCCCCGGCGTGCCCGGACTGAGAGGGAGGTGAGGCGCGACTCGCCCCCGCCGGTTGTTACCGGCATCCGGCACGTCCGCACCAGAATTACCGCACGAACCTACACGGAGTCTCACCGCGAGGGGAGGGAAATCGATCCGCCGATTAATCGCGCCGGGCCTTTAACGGCCCGGACTTACGCCGCCGCGTGTCGAGCCGCGACGCCGTAGATCACCGCGTGGCCCTTTAAATCGCTTCGCGGCCGGCCCCGCACCGCCCCGCGCCGCGCACCGTCATCCTCGCTCGCGGACCGTGAAGCCGCGTAAACACGCGCTGTAAATACCGACCATCTCCGCGCGCGCGTAAAAACTCATCTGTACATAAAGACCATCTCCATTGTAAATACCGATCATCTTCGTACGCGTAATACCTCGTGATAAACCGATTATCGTCGACGTGTAAATAATCCGTTATATGTTCATAAATAAATCCACTGCTTAAAAAATAATCCGTTATATGTTCATAAATAAATCCACTGCTTCGTCAAACTGTCGTAATCATTGTCGTGCCCTGACTCTGCCGCGAACTCCTGCCCGGCGAGCTAAGTCCGGTTCGCAAATTAGCCCAACGGAGAGTCGTTTCATGGCG
>NW_011966623.1:16688-21726 GCF_000949405.1 Vollenhovia emeryi | reverse complement strand
ACTCTCGTATGTCTCTTCTGCTCTTAGAGAGAGAGAGAGAGAGAGAGAGAGAGAGAGAGAGAGAGAGAGAGAGAGAGAGAGAGAGGTGCGTGTGCAACGCTGTAGCTGATCGCTAAGCTGACCGCCCCGCGTAAGCCGCCGGGTGCCGCGGCGGTGCGCCGCTCCTGTCTGCCTCTTGTACTCGGCCAGTTATTCGCTGACTGTTTCTTTTAATAATTCAAAAACTAAGCTTCGGAGGACATTTTGGTAAGAGAAAAATCGTCTTAGAATTTAATCAGGAATACGACATTTCAGGGACACTATACCTATTTTGAATCACCCTGTATATGCCACTGTTCCATCGTGTCGACGTGAACCTCCGACGTGAAATCCGACGCTCCATTGGGATAGAACGCGTGAGCCAACGTGCCGCCGGGACCGTCCAAAACGCTCCAGCACAATTCACCGTTTCGACGATCGAGGAACGTATGACGGCCTTCGCGATATAAGAATATTTGGGTTTTCAACAGCACGTTCAAATGTTAGCGACGAATGTTTCTGCCACAAATCGAACGCTGCCTGAGTTGTATCCAAGAGCGCTCTGTTGGCCAAGTGAAAATTCCACGTTAAGTGTCGTTTCGGCCACTTAGGTATAACTTTGCCCTCTCCGAAATTCTATATGTCACGTAGACCGCATCGCGGTTTACTCATCATGCTTAGAGTTGCGTTGTCCACTTTACCAGTAACAGGTAATCTGTAGTATTCTTGAAAGAGGTTGATAGCGTGTTGAAGAACCAGCTGGTCTTCACTGGTGGCAAACGTATCCATCTTCTCGTACAAAAATGTACTTTCGACGAAGGAGAGTTTGCTTATTGTCACCAGTAATGATGAAAATTGTATACTTTCCACTGTACGTCGATCCTTCACCGCTACACAATCTTGCGTACGACGTTCGTCAACGGGCTGTACTGAATGACTCGATCATGAATGATAAGACAATACGCTGTGGTGTCTTATCCTTGGATGGAACGTTATCCTTGCATTCAAACTCTACGCGAATGTCCACAGTGGCCTCGTTCTGACGAGAGCAATCGATCACCACGAATGGGCCGGACGTATGAATGATTTTACATTTAGATACGCATCATCGAGCTTTCGTCCATAGTACGATCTCTGAAATTTTGCCTACATGTCGTACAGTACAGCAAATTTATTATTATCTATATCCAGATTCATATCGTCATAGGGATACAAAATCTGAATTCAAATACAGTTTTACGTTGGTGAGCTTGCAATGATCGAAAGTCGAAGTGTCGCTTGTCAACACGTTTCTTCGTCCAGTCTGTAGCGCAAAGATAACGTATCGCGGTTTCTCTAGTTGCGCCGTGGTTTTTACAGCCCACGAGTGCTTGGTCGTGTTCTGCAGTAAAGGAAATTCCTACAGATCCCACGAGCGAAATCCACCGTTTAAAAATCGTCCGCTCTCCAGTGTTCGAAAAAGCGACAATTTGTTAACGTCGTTCAACACAATGTGCGGCATTCGCCATTGCACCCTCGAAAGAACGATTTTAGGATTCTTAGCACTCGCTGTCGCTACGATGCAATTGTTATCGTTGCGCGCGCGTATCAAAATAAGTTCGTGTCGAGCGTTCACCACCACGCGTTTGTAATCCTCGCAAAAGCCTAATAATATTCTCATGGGGACGCATAAGCTGAAAGAGCCGCTATCGGAAACGTTTGGCTCACCCCATCCAGCGTTCTGCAATATATCGAGCTCGTTGGAGGTCAACGAAATGTAATTCTTAATCATGCCTTGTGGCACCGTCCGCAATTTGACGTAACTCTGTAAGGTTTTCCTTAGTCATGCACGGCAAGTCCATGATGGCCTTTATGTGGTTATGTACTATGATTCGTTTATTGTCATACCGTTCCTTTAATAAGTTCCAAGCCACTTCATAATTCAGAGCCGAAATTTCTAAAGAATTGATAACCTTACTCGCGTCATCCCTCAAGCAGCCATTCAGGTATTGCAATTTTTGCACCTCATTGATGGAGGCGTTAGCGTGTATGATTGACTAAAAAGCGTCAAAAAATGGTGTCCACTCTTCGTATTTGCCCGAAAAGACCGGGAGCTCTAATTTAGGTAATTTTACGTGTGTAGTCGCTCTCGGTATTTCAGACGTATTTGAAAGGGAAGGGGATGGCGTGGTTTGGTTTCGCGGTAGGACCTGTGGTGCCAGTAACTCGCGTATTCTGGCTGCTAGAATGTAAAATGCATTTTCGAAACCGGCGCGGTGGTTTGATTCGCCCTTGTCAAAAATTTCTATCTGTAACTGTACATTTTGATACTCAGACCAATTATCGTTTAATTTAGTTCGACGTTCTTCTAGTTGCGCCGCTATGGAAGGTATAATAGTTTCGAGTGATTCGACAAAGGTTTTGGTTCGCGTACATGCACCTTGAATTACTACGCGACGCCTTTTGAGGGCAGTAATATCTTGCTCGCTTGCCATTGTACGACGGTGGATGGTACTTAAACGGTTACGACTCGATTTGGCAGTGTGATTCCTCTGAATGATTACCCTTACCTGAATCGAAACGCGCAGAGGGAAAATGTCCGCGTTGAATGATGCCCTGATGCAATGGTGATGCCCTTGAAATCCGCCGCGAGTGGTGACCCCATTGAACTATAACCATACTGGAAGGAGCACTGCCTACCCCCTCCATAGGATCGAGCGGTCAGAGAGAGATAGTTGAATGGCAATGGTAATGTCTCTTTTTAACGTCAACTACCGCGGATGAAAACATTGGTTCAGATTTGTTCTCGTATAGTGGTGACAACCAAAAAGTGTATATCTATCAAAAATGGGAAGAGAATGTTATATAAAAAATTATCTTAAGACACGTGATAAAGATATGAATTTATCATTACACAAGTAAGCAAATTAGAGTAAAATTGCGAAAGCAAATGTGTTCAGACTGTGTAGTATATCGAGTCACATGATCGCTGTAGTTAGTTAGACAAGAATAGCTCCATTGCCATTCAACTATCCCTCTCGCACCGTTCGGACCGCACGACAACAATGGAGTGCTCCTTCCAGTATGGTTATAGTTTAAAGGGTGACCCCGACGTGATTCGTTCCCAATGCTGCCTCGAGCCGTCTTGCGGTGGCCTCCTGGTGATGCCGACGGTTGCCCTGGTGATAGGCAGGTTAGCTCCCTCCTGTGTGCGACTGGCATGCGCCGAAGTTTCCAGACGTTGCTGGATGCGGGCTCGATTCCTCCGGTGAGCGACTGGCATGCGCCGATGTCTCTGGAAGTCTCAGGATGCAGATTCGCCTCTTCCGGTGTGCGACTGGCATGCGCCGAAGCCTCCAGAAGACGCAGGAAGCGGTCTCTCGTACGCTTGATGCCACCAGGCTAATGGTGCTGGTGGAGGTTATGCTCTTCCGGACGCTGCAGAGCTCCCCGTTGCCGTGGAATCCTTGACGGATCCAGCTCGAAGGACCAAAGATGTTTAGTATTGGTGGCTCGCAAGACCGATGCTATGATCGCTCTGCTGAGCCTTTTCCACGCAATGGCCGCGGTAGGATTGCTTCGTAGCCGCGTGGTCGAAGAAATGATTCTTCTCGGTTTTAATATGTATTTATTAGGAAGCTTACAATCGTCCGGTGTACTGCGACGAGCAATTCTCAACGAGCTCTCGCGTAGAGTCGTGTTTTTGATACACCTTGAACTTGGTATCGGTATCGGTGGAAAATGGTTGCCGATGCGACTCGTCTCAGTTGCGTAAGCGAGAATACTAATACGCGCTGGTGATCGCGCGAGTGGGCACGCAAGAAGAACATGTGAGGGCGCTGGTAACGCTTCGTGCGTTCGCAAAGCTAACGGTGAATGTCCGGTACGGAACAGGCGTCTAGTATAAAACGGTTCTTGATCTAGTACTCTAACATTATCAAAATCAAATGCATGATTGTTCTGTATAATATGTTCATGTAATACCGATGGCTTATTGAAATTAATTTTACTATGTTCTTTAATGCCTGTTGATAAGAGTCTGCTTGTTTGACCTGTATAAGTCGCATCACAGTCCATGCACTTAATTTGATAAACCACATCGGAATTGGATGCGTGTGATACAACGTCTTTATGTACTTTAGTCACATTATTTAACTTATTGAAACCATAGAAACTAATTGTTTTGTCTAACAATAAGTTCGAGGAAAGCGGTTTAAAACGATTGGAGCTATCCGGCACATATGGGATGGAAAGGAACGACTTCATATTGGAGTTGCTGGTGTTAGTATTGTTGTCGTGAATGTTGGCAACTGTGTCAATAAGATAATGAATTCTGGTAGTGAAAGTTTTAAATATAAATTCTAAGGGGTAACCATTTGATAGTAAAAGTGAAATAGTTAAGTTTAAATTGTCTGTGAAAAGAAGGATGTGATAGTGAAAATGTTCTGTCAATGAATGAAATTGCCACCGCTCTTTTTTGGGTGATTGGGTGGTTGGAGTAAAAATTAAGGTGTAACGAATGGTTCGTTTGTATGCTCAACTCTTCCCGGTTCTGGTTTCCGGACAGGACTCCGGCGGTTATTATTTATTACGCGAATAAATACGGAAATTAGTCGGACGCGCGGTTCCGACTAACGGTTGGAAGAGTTGGCGTTCTCGCGGTCGGTGTTTGACGTGCTGCGTGTCGGTAAAAGGAATCATCCGTTCCTCCTATGTGCCGAATATGCTCAGCTCCAGGACCGTCTGGAGGAAAGGAGGACAAGATCTTAGTTCGCTCAGTGAGGTAATCGCTTGAAAGGATCGGGAATAAATCGGACAAGTGTTTTTTAAAGGTTAAAACCGATAGGAACGGGGTTTATTCATAGATAAATACAACGGAATCAAGGTAATTACAATGGGTCCGCCCTGTGATCAAATATAGTGGAAAGGAAAGGATTAGTATTACAATGGGTCCGCCCTGTGATAAAATACAAAGGAAAAAACAAGGATTAGTCGGATTATAATATATGGAAAATACACAATGAGATCGGAATACGGAAAA
>NW_011966623.1:1748-13204 GCF_000949405.1 Vollenhovia emeryi | reverse complement strand
AGAAAATAATACGCAATAATCAGGATTTTACACTAAGGTACGGAAAGTACGGAATTAGGTCGGAATACGGAAAATAATATATGTAATTATCTGGTTCTACTCTGGCAACGCTGGAAATAGTCAGGAAGGATGACCGTACGGGATCCTTAGGTCTGCAAGGGAAGAAAAGTAACGGTATTACTTTTACGGAGCTTAATACTAAAACCAATGAGACATAATTTTCCCACCCGAATATTCCCCCCTGAGTTCTACACCGGTCAGGAATCAGGAAAGGAATCAGGTTAGGTCAGGAACACGCCCGAGCAGCGCCTCGGTATGCGTGAATTAGTCAGTAGTAACCCAAGTAGAACAAGTTAATCACAAAAACGTCAATGTGACATTAAAATGACGAATTTTACGTCATAAAATGATCGACATCAAGATTTACTTCGCAATGACTGACTAATGACCATGATATTCGTGACGTGTATAATAATATATTATTACAGATTACATGATCAGTCATATATTATGTTTGTCTTATATTACTTCGATTTATTTTTGATGTATAATACTTAATTAACTTTGCTTGGTAAAACGAGATTAACTTTACAACATTTCGATGTCTTAATGATGTCACAAATAGGTGCTCTCGGTGGGCTATTTTGACGTCACCATGATGCATAAAAAATGATCGAAAAATGATGTCATCTTGATGTTTTCATGACCAATATGTTCTACTTGGGAATTGTACACCGAGGAGCACCCCGTTAGGTGTACACTACTGCGGAAGTACTCCGCCCCCGCGAAACACGGCGGTACCCGCTATTACGGGAGGAACGGAGTCAGGACGGATACAGGAGACCGGTACGGGAAATTTGTAGCATGTGTACGCCGAGGAGCACCCCGTTAGGCGTACGCTACTGCGGGACGGGGCCCACGACGGAGTAGCGCCTCCGTTGTGTGCTCCGGTACGGTATATAGCCGAAGACAGGAGCACCCATTCACTCCGGCTTATACCTGCAGTGGAGGTACCTACTGCCCGGTGTTGTCGCTCGGAGCTCCGAGGCAAAACTGAGTTAAAGCGCCTGCTCCGGAGGGGCTTTTATACCCCCCGGATGCAGGCGCGGCGTTGCCGGCCGCCGCCGACGCGGCAACCGCGCGTTATCGATTTTTCCGTGCGCAGCTGGTCGTGCTGTCTCTTTCTAACTGCCGCGCCTCCCCTGTCGCCTCCGTTACAAAGGTATCTGCCAGAAAAAGTAGTTTTGTGAAATCAATTGGAAATTAGTTTGTCATTGTTTAAAATCAGGGTAGTATCTAAGAATTTAATTTGTTTGTTGGTAGATTTTTCTAATGTAAATTGTAGTCTATGGTGTATAGAATTGAAATTGTTGAGTACATCTGTGAAAAATTCTTGGGGAGCTGCCATTACAATATCGTCTACATATCTGTAATAAAATGGTGTGTGAAACTTCAACTTTTTTAGAGACGCAGTTTCGAGATCTTGTAATACAATCCCCGCATTAATGGGGGATAGTGGTGAACCCATGGGACATCCAAAGGTCTGTTTGACTATCGTGGAATATTGTGGAAAGTGAAATAAGTGGAATCCAGGATGAATTTTAGAGCATTGATGAATTCTATGTATGGTAGTTTGGTTTTTTGTGAAATGACATTCCACCTTTTGTTAATGCCTATTTCGACTAGCTCTGTGGGAACGTTGGTTTTTTTATATATTATTTGACATGCCGTTTCCTCATCTATTTTATTCTTAATATTAATTTACTTAAAACCATCTAACACCTCCGATACCTTATGAAGTAACTGACAATACACACTCAACGATTGGAAGACACGATGATGGACCATGTCACTGACCATTCCAAATGCGTAACTTTTAACACACCGACATGATAAGTCTTTTATAACTTTTAGACTATTTTACTTTATATAGACTTGTAATGACAGCGCAAAATGGACCTTTACCTTGTATAATGCGTCGTTAGCTATTATGCGTTTCACTTCTCTTATTTACTATTTTGCTGAAGAGGGTCACACGCGATGACCGAAACACGTTCATTTTGTTTTAACCTTTTATATAATATACTTATCTATAAGGATTCTCGTATATTATTGATTTATTACCGTCTATCAGGTAGGTAACGGCTCACACTGTCGGAACAGAATAATTAAGACGCAAAGAAACGTAACAGAGGATCTGTCGCGGATAGCAACGCAATCGTAGATTGTTTGGAACAAAATCGGGGTTTCAATCGGCGCACAGTGGTCAAAACGGCCGAAAACGTGGCCAAAATTCTGAACATGCTCAGATCATTCTAAATCATGGTATATAACTCAATTTAATTTTTTTTCCATGACTGATGTAATTTAATTCTACCCGGGAAAAAATTTTCACATATGATCATATATAACAAAATAAATGCGGGAAATTGAGCTTCCTACTTGCGTTTTCGGAGGGTTTTTATACCCTTCGAACTTGGGCGCGCGGTGCTGAGACGGCGGGCGGGGGCGGCGAAAAGCGAAAGGAATTTTCCCGAAATTTCTCAACGGTGATAATTGCTTTTCGCTGCTTCCGCCGATGCCACGCGTCGTCCGCGTCTCCTTGCCCGTGCTCCGGCAACGCTGCATACCCATAGTGCGTTCTCTCTCGCACTCCGCCCGCGCTCCGGCCCACCCCGTACCTCCGTTACAATAACAATTTTTGTCGAACATTACGCTATATAAGGATATCGATGAGGGAAGCCCGCCCCGATGACTTTGACCTTGATATATGTTGTCAAGGTCATCCTCTTGAGTGACCTTCAGAAGGTTTTAGCCGTCGCACGTTGTTTGTTAAAAAGTTATTTAAAAAACAATGTCGACGAATTATACATATGTATTTATATATAATATCTCACCAAATATTTAAAATTTTGAAAAATGTTTTAAACAAAAGTTGTAGATCTCTTCGAAATATGCATTTTATGCTCGCATAGTCCTAATCATTTTTACTGTACGTGTGATAGTTTTCGAGAAAAATGATAAACTCTAAATCTTATATCTGTCCTCCCATTTAATTGTCTATCTAACTGTCCCCACGCATATGGAACAATACAACGGTGGAAGTACATGCGTGGAGACAGTATGCCCCCCCCCTCCACTTCGTTAAGATATAACTGTACCCAAACCATGTCTGGATCTCGCTTCACGTGGAAAGTCGCAAACATCTTAATCATTCCGCAGAGGGGGGCGGAACATACAATACTATCTCCACGCATGTACTTCCACCGTTGTACTGTTCCACATGGGTTTGCGACTTTCCACGTGAAGCGAGATCCACTCCACACCCAGTGCCGATTCTGGGTACTTGGCCACCCATGTGCAAATTCACTTTTCGCCACCTCGTTATTTCGTTAAATTTAAATTTTGGAAAAGTTTGAGAACATTTTTGGAAAATATAAAAATATTCGTACTTTATAGGATAAATTTATAGGATAGGATAAATAATTTATAGGATAGTATAAATAACACACGTTTACACGGTTTTGGACCCGAGCAGCCAAAAGGTGTTTTTAAGGTAATTTTCGGCGCTGATCACAAAT
This sequence comes from Vollenhovia emeryi, assembly GCF_000949405.1. NCBI lineage: Eukaryota > Metazoa > Arthropoda > Insecta > Hymenoptera > Formicidae > Vollenhovia > Vollenhovia emeryi. Next base: position 9,623 of record NW_011966623.1, on the reverse strand, counting down.
TTGCAGTCCGTTTTTTGCCATCAGGTCAGGTTTTCGAGATAAATGATTGAGCCATTTTTATTAATTTTCAACCATAAATTGTCATTTTATTTGACAAAATACAAAAAATTAGAAATGGAGTGCAGTGGAACTGAGCCGTTTGTATTGTTTTGGGTCCGTTTGACGTGTTAGAGACCAACAATAATCGCTAAGCATTCCTTCATCCCAAAAACCTTTGTAGTTTCTCTCATACAGGGTGTGTCCCAAAAGTCATGAAATATATTTTTTTGCCGCACCCCTACTAGTCGTAGTGTGTTCGAACCGGTTGGGTGAGGTGGGGGGGGACCCTTAGCTTTATTGCGCACTAACGGTCAGTCTGCTGCGAGAATCAGAAGAATCAGAATAGCTGATTTAGTGCACCCTTGTTTCAAGACCACGTCACGACGCACGATGGCTACTTCCGAGCAACTTTGGGTGATCACATTTTGCACAAAACTCGGCAAAAAGTTACCGAAACTCACGAATTGCTCAAACAAACGTACGGGGAGTCTGCTCTATCGTATGTGCAAGTTTCGAGGTGGGTGAAGAGGTTCAAGGAGGACCAGGAAGGAGTGGACGATGACCTCCGCACTGGACGGCCAACAACAACCCAAATCGATGAAAATGTGACTCGTGTGTGTGATTTGTTAAATTCTGACCGACGAATAAGTGTTCAGTTATTAGCTGACACTCTGAACATTCCGAAAACTATTGTGCATCGCATCGTTACGTAAATTTGAACGACCAACGTTGCTCGAAAGTAGCCATCGCGCGTCGTGACGTGGTCTCGAAAAAAGGGTGCACTAAATCAGATATTCTGAATCTTCTGATTCTCGCAGCAGACTGACCATTGGTGCGCAATGAAGCTAAGGGTCCCCCCCACCTCACCCAACCGGTTCGAACACGCTGCGACCAGAAGGGGTGCGGCAAAAAAATATATTTCATGACTTTTGGGCCACACCCTGTATGTTACAAACATATGAAATCTCAAAAATCTGACCTGATGGCGGGAAACGGGCGACGGATTTGAATTCGGCGCGCAAAAACACATGAAAAAACACTCTTGTCTTCTCGGGTCCAAAAGTTGACCGATATTTGTAAACCTGTGTAATTTATAGGATAGGATAATTTTACTTGTAAAATATGTGTTACATATTTTATGTTAATAGATAATACACTTATGTCGTCAAAATAATCCTTCTGGCTTTTAGAGATGCAAATTCTTCTACATTTTTGACAAATCTATATTTTCTGATATCTCATGTTCAATAGAAATAAGTGCAAGACCAATTAGTTTTTCCTGGGACATCGTAGATCTAAGATAATTTTTAATTATTTTGAAAAAAAATTCTTAGGGCAATAGTGAAATTTGGGAAACAAGATATTTAATCAGAATCTATGATTTTTTGTAAAATATGAAGGGGATTATTTGATAACGATGCCTCAGGGAAAATTTCTCGGTACGACAATATTTCATTATAACTGTATACCATCTGAATCCCTTTTTAACACATTATTTTTATTTGGCTGAAGCTTTACATCCAGATCCATACATGATTTCATCAAGACGTCATTATCCATTTCTTTAAAACTATATAAAAAGCTAAACAAAGAATCACATTCATTTGTTAATTTAAACCTTTCATCAAGAGAACTGTTTATGTGATCTAAAATAGTAAAATAATACCTTATTTTAAAGTGCTGTTTAGGATCTGTAATCAATCAACCAGCTTTGCTTTCGTAGAAAAATTGACGTGGCCTTTTTATATGTCGAATTACAGGAAATTCTGGTTATACATTACTTTTTTCAGCTTCTGTAATGGCATCACTAATAAATATATTGAAACTTTCATCGCTTCTTTTTTTAATAATGTAATTTTGGAGATTTTTTAAAGTATGGACACATTCGGCTAAGCTTATTTTTGGGTTTTGAAACATTTTTCTAACAATATCTATCTTTAAAAGCAAATCGTGCCAAATAATTGTAGAACATATAAATTTGAAAGAAGATATTTTTTGTGCTAGTGAATGAGCCATATTTTTTGTTTTTACATATCGGGTAGGATCATTTGTTAATTCAGTTAAACTGTCAATGATGTATTTCAGATTGAGGCGTAATGGTCTTATAGCTTTAATTCTGCTTTCTCATCTTGTATCACTAACAATAAGATGTTAAATTTGTAATGTTGTGACGGAGGCGACAGGGAAGGCGCAAGCGCGAGAGAGAACGCACTACCGGGTGCGAGCGAGCGCGACAACAGCGCACGCGCGAGAGAGAACGCACTACCGGGTGCGAGTGAGAGAGCGATACTGGCGCGGTTGCCATGGCAACCGCGAGCACAACAGCGCCTTCTCCTGCCGTTTCTACCCCGCGCGCCTATACTCTGGAGGGTATAAAAGCCCTCCGGAGCTGGCGGAATAAGTTCAGTCTTGCCTCGGTGCTCCGAGCAAAGACACCCGGCAGTGGATGCTCCCACATCCACTGCGGTCTACGCCGAGTACACAGGTGCTCCTGTCAATCGGCTGTAGACCACAACGGAGTGCATGTCAGCGGAGGCGCTACTTCGTCATGCACCCCGGCCCGCAGTAACGTACACCTAACGGGGTGCTCCCCGGTGTACACATGTTACTATCCCCGTACCGGTCTCCTGTATCCGTTCCTGACTCCGTCTCCGTCTTATCATCGGGCGCTCTCGTGATTTGACGGAACGGAGTAACACACATAACGAGGCGCTGCTCGGGCGTGTTCCAGTCCTGTATCCGGCTCCGTTTCCGTCTTAGCATCGGGTACTCTCGTGATTTGACGGAGCGGAGTAACGCACGCATAACAAGGCGCTTCTTGGCGTGCTCCTGTTTCCTGATCCGATTTTCCTGTTCCTGACCGGAAGTAAAATCCAGGGGGGAATATTCGGGTGGGCTAATTTAGAATAGCTCTCATTTAAGTTCCGAATTCCAGTACCGTGTAAATAATCCTGTAAATTCTCTTTTCTTGCGGACCGGAGAATATTCCGTAAGACATCCTCTCCTGTACGATTCCAGCGCGTCACTAAATTATCTTGTATATATTAGCGTTGATATTAATTATTCCGTTCCGTTTATTAGTCCCTACTTGCGTTAATATTAATTATATAATATTAATCTCGTAAATTCAACTTCATGGAATTGAATTATATCCCGCTGAACTCGTACCGCGAACAAATTACTCCTGTAATCAGATACTTCCGTTCCAAGATCCACGCGCCGAAACTAATTCGACTCCTTTTCACTGTATATTTATATCCACCGGCGCACTTTTGTAAACTCCGTTACTAATCCTTTATTTTATCCTTGTATTTCAAGCACAGGGCGTACCCATTGTAATTCCTTCGATCTCCTTTGTAATCTGTTCCTTAATAAACTTGTTCCTATCTTTCTAACTGAAATAGACAATTGTACGATTTATTCCCGATCCTCTCAAGCGATTACACCTAGTAACTATTAAGTTCTCCTCCTCTTTTCCTCTTGACGGCCCTGGAAACTGAGCATATTCGGCAAAATAAGAGGAACGGAGGATTGTCACGCCAATAAACAACACGTCAATCCGAAAACCACGCGTGCTTTTCACAAGGGACTATTTAAAGTCAATTATAAATAATTAGTAAATTATTACTATCGAATCGCCGCCGGGAAAAGACGCGTCGTTACAATGTGTTTCTTCAAAATATCCCATCGATATGTAGAAGCAGAAAAAAATTATATACTTCCTGAATACTTTCAAAATAATCAAATATTTCCCCGCTACTGATGATTGCCGCATCACTTATAACTAAATTCAAAGTATGAGCATTACAAGGAACAAAAAGTGCTCTTGAATTAATGTCTAAAATGCGCTTTTGAAGGCCAATATTTTTACCTCGCATATTGGATCCATTGTCGTAGCCTTGCCCTCTAATATTTTGAACATCCAATTCATAATTTGACAATTTTTTAAATAGGAAGTTATACAATCCTTCACTAGTAGTGATAAAATAAAAATCCAAAAAAAAATTCGCGTATGTCGACTTGTTTATTTAAAGTATTTATATTTACGCACCTTATAATAAATGTAATTTGTTCGGTATGACTTACATCTAGTGTACAGTCAAGTATAATAGAAAAATATTTAGAAGATTTTATAATCTGCATTATTTCTTTTTTAACACCTGTAGCTAATAAATGTATTTCATTTTGAAAATGTATTCCTAAGTAATGTGGCATATGAGTTTTAAGTTCTTATGACTTTTTAACATTATTTAAGTGATCTAACATAACAGAATCAAATTTAGCAACCATCTCAACAGTCTTTAAAAAGTCACCTTTTTCCATTCATATAATTGCGAATTTGTTCCTCTAAAAGCCAGACATTGTCCAGCTAAAAATTGCACAATTACAATCATTCTTTTAATTATAGCCCTCCAACGTTCCTTTTCAATGTCAAATAAATTTTGTTGTACCTTATCAATTGTACAATTTTGATCTAGTCGTAATTTTAATTCACACCACTTCTTTACACATTTAATATGTTGAATACTAGCTTCGTGTTTATTGAAATATTCGGAACAATGCCGCCAAAAAAACAGAATACCCAACATTAATTATTTTTATGTTTTCTCTGCTAAATAACTTACAAGGAAAACAAAAAACACGGTTTATTTTGACAGAATAAACAAGCCAATTTCTTTTAATTTTTTCCCCATTTTCCATAATTTTGTGGAAATATAAAACATTAAATTTCCTACCCGTTTCTTCATTTATAGGGAACTTATAATTATTATCTATATGAACAGGTCCTATTTCTACTAACGTTTCGATTAATTTATTTGATATAATGTTAGGTCAAGTACCTGGATCATTTAAGTCCAGTAACATAGATATGGAATCACCTTTATTTCCAAGAACTTCGTATTTAACGTGATTTTGAACTTCCTTCTCCTTCTCGCAAGATGATACTGCTTTTACATCAGTATTTATTTTTTCATCAACGTCTGTATCTGTTCGTTGTACGAACAAGAGGAGAAAAGAAGGTTCAGGAATTCACGGTAGCCACTTTGCACTAGTAGACCTTTTATTCCACGGTGGTTGAGTTTGCCGATAACGCACAAAGCTGAGTGAGCGCGCATCAACTCTACACACTTCGTTTGCAATGTAACTCAATGCGAGTGGGTCGTACGTCGTAAGTAGGCGCCGATGCCGGTTCTCTGGTCGTGTTACAATGGTCGATCAACTCACTCTACTCTAAACTCAAGACGAATAGACCGAGCGAGCCCGAAGACAAACGCGAGATCGGAATGTCGGACCGGCATGCGCAGAGACCCGCAGGGGAGCCTAAGAGCGCGGAGGGACTACAGGCGCAGACATCGCGAGCACGCGACTTACCGGCTTAATCTTGAACAGTATCTGATATCAGATTTTCAGTATTAATTTGACCACCAGGAAAATCAATATCAGCTGTAAGGTTTCTTGCGGAGAACCAGGGGTGTTCTAGTGTTATATTCTTTTGGTCGCCCTGAAAAGGGCGGTTTGCGGGTGTGTCGCCCTGAGAAGAGCGGTTACGTGTCTCTTCGGGGCTGGCCTCAGTCTCGAGATCCGCCCGGTGTCGGATCTTCCTCCGGCGGCTCGTTCTCCTTCTCCTCCTTCTGGTTCTTCGTCTGCTTCGTCGGTGAGGGTCCGAAGAGACTATCCAGTTGCAGGCGTAACTTCTTGGAGGACTTCCTCCTGCGGCCTGGCGTCCGCGGGCGACCGACGGGTGTACGCGGAGGAGGACTGTCTAGGCCTGTCGTGCCCTGAGTGCCTCTTGGTGAGGAGGGCGGCGCCACGTCCACAGGTACAACCTGGAGCTCGGCTGATCCCTGCGGGTCCGTCTGGGTGGACGCTTCGGTGGTGGAGACTCTGTCGTGTACTTGAGTTCCTTGATCCCGGAACCGGGCTCCTAAATTTGTAATCGCCTCTAGCCTCCACGGGAAGTAGCTCTGCCCTAATATCGGTGGAGGCCTAGGCCTCTGGCGTAGTCGTGGATCCGATGGTGGTCCGGGCTGCGACGGTGGTAGAGGCGTTCCGCGCTCTGGGCTTCCCGGTGGACGTCCTGGTGGTGGGACGTCTCGGAATCGACGCCGGACTCGAGGCAGGATCCCCTCGGTGTGCCAAGGCCCTCAGGAGCTCGCTCGGTGAAGATGCCGAGGCCTAAGGAGGCTTGCTCGGTAGAGAATCCGAGGCCCAAGGGGCTCGCTCGGTGTAGATACCGAGGCCTAAGGAGGCTCACTCGGTGAAAATACCGAGGCCTAAGGAGGCTCACTCGGCGAAAATACCGAGGCCTAAGGAGGCTCTCTCGGTAGAGAATCCGAGGCCCAAGGGGCTCGCTCGGAGCAAAATAATCGAGGCCCGTGGGGCTCACTCGATCAGCACTTATACTGACGACTACTACCACTCGCGAACTGTCTCCGCTAAGAAACACTTATTGAAATTTCGTCGTCGCCGGAGGTCTTAATATACCCATCGCCACTGAATTTTAAGCGCGAGTATGCTGACGGCGCTGGTGGCCGCCTAGCGGTGCCGCGCCGAACCACCGCCGTGTCACCGGCGCTCGCAGGAGCGGCGCCGTGCCGTGCGGTGCCCGCGCGCCCGATGTGGCGTGAGTCGCCACATCAGCCATTGGAATATTTTCCAGATTTTTAAATAACAAAACTGATAAAGAACTTTCTTGATTTTGATCATTTTCAAGAAATTTTTTAAGAGTCCCTTTTAGTTGCTGCTGTTCCTCTGCTTTTTTTGCTCGCTTCTTTTTGTAGAAAGCTCCAGATTGTCTCTTCGTTTTCCTATCCGACATTCCAATAAAATTATAAATATTTTGTACGCTGATTTTTGATACTGAAAATACAAAGGAGCAAAATACTATTTTTAGTAAAAAAATGCCTTTTAACCAAAATTAAAATAGTAGGCTGTCGGTTGCACGATGTAATGGTTTATCCAAACAAATTTACATAGCGCATAAACATAAACATAAGAAAATTGGTCCATATAGGTATTGTATGTACATGTGCATAAGGATGACTAAAGTAATAACTATAACCAAACTTTTATAATAATAACCTAACTTTTATAATAACATGGATCAAAATTAGCAAGACCACAGGAAATAATTCCAACAGGAATTATTGTAGAAGTTGACGACAGTAAATTTGGAAAAGTGAAATTAAAACGATACTTTCAGTCCTGAATATATAAATACATACACTACTAAAAAAAAATAGGGAACACTTTTCATACTCTAAAACTTGGGCTATTTTCAAACCATTGAAACTCAGCGAAAAATCATCGTAGACTCAAAACTAAAAAAGCATTTTAAAGCTTGAAGTTTCAACTTTAAAACCCTGTCACCGATTTATTTAAGTATGATCATCTTCCTCGTTCTGTGCTTTAAAAGAGAAAACCTTGTTTTGTTCCTTAAAATTACGTATTTTTAACACATTGCAGCTCGATAAAAAAAATTCTCTCGACAAATTCGATATAAGTTCCACAATCTACAATATTTTACCTACAAAATGCTTTTTTTTAAATTTTCCTACGATATTTTTCACCGAGTTAAATGACTTTGAAGCGAACCATATTTTCTTGAAAAATGATGTTTACCGCCAGCATTAGCGTTACCCAATGTGCACAACGTGAAAGTTGCCGGTCGGATTTTGTACATCATGTGTGTGTATACAGGGTGTCCTAAAACCACCGGAGGTCCTCTTAATGATAGATTCCTTAGAACATTTCCAGACGAAAATCCTAATACAAAAGTGTCGAGGCTATAATAGTTTTTAAATTAGAAGCGATTATTTTCCACAAATGATAGGG
>NW_011966623.1:0-1152 GCF_000949405.1 Vollenhovia emeryi | reverse complement strand
TCAGGAACGGCGAAATGACAAGTGATATAAAAAGAACGATATTCATAGGAGCACTTATATCACTTGTCATTTCGCCGTTCCTGAGCGCGCGAAATTTCAGCCCTATCATTTGTGGAAAATAATCGCTTCTAATTTAAAAACTATTATAGCCTCGACACTTTTGTATTAGGATTTTCGTCTGGAAATGTTCTAAGGAATCTGTCATTAAGAGGACCTCCGGTGGTTTTAGGACACCCTGTATATGTGTGCGTGCGCGAGTGCGTGTGCGTGTGCGTGAGCGAGTACGTGTGTGTGTGCGTGCGAGCGTTTAGTATTGTGTATTACCTTCTCTCTGATGAATTACCGCTTGTAAACCCTCTAGCATATTGATGCATCTCTCGATCAAGTTTTGCGGAATTTCATACTTGATATGAAGAAATTCCGCAAAACTTGCTATATACACAATACTACACGCTCGCACGCACACACACACGCACTCGCACACACACACGCACTCGCGCACGACACGACACGCACACGCACATACACACATATACACACACACACGATGTGCAAACTCCGACCGGTAACCTCCACGTAGTACACATTGAGTAACTAACGCTAATGCCGGTGGTAAACATCATTTTTCAAGAAAATACATAGTTCACTTCAGAGTCATGTAACTCGGTCAAAAAAAATCGTAGGTAAATTTAAAAAAAGCAATTTGTAGGTAAAATGTTGTAGATTGTGGAACTTGTATCGAATTTGTCGAGAGAATTTTTTTTATCGAGCTGCAATGTGTCAAATATACGTAATTTTAAGGAACAAAACAAGGTATTCTTTTTTAAAGCAAAGAACGAGGAAGATGAACATACTTAAATAAATCGCTGACAGGGTTTTAAGTTGAAACTTCAAGCTTTAAAATGCTTTCACAGTTTTGAGTCTACGATGATTTTTCGCTGAGTTTCAATGGTTTGAAAATAGCCCAATTTTAGGATATGAAAAGTGTTCTCTATTTTTTTTTTAGTAGTGTACATACATTTTCATTAAATAAAAAGGTAAAACTTCACAAACACGGACCCAGCCCCAATGACCTTGACCTTGGCATATGTTGTCAAGGTCACCTTACTGAGTGACCTTCAGAAGATTTTAGCCGTCGCTCGTTGTTTGGGT
>NW_011966622.1:19757-21818 GCF_000949405.1 Vollenhovia emeryi | reverse complement strand
CGCGTGTGCGCGTGTGCGTGTGTGCGTGTGTGTGCGCGCGCGCGCGCGCGTGTGTGTGTGTGTGTGTGTGTGTGTGTGTGTGTGTGTGTGTGTGTGTGTGTGTGTGTGTGTGTGTGTGCGCTTTTAGCTCGTGGTCAAACGGGACAGTGCACAGTGGTCAATTGCAACGTGGCCAATCGGGACCGTGGTCAATTGGAACGTGGTCAATCGGGATCGTGGTCAAGTGCAACGTGGTCAATCGTGACCGTGGTTAATTGCAACGTGGTCAATCGGGACCGTGGTCAATTGCAACGTGGTCAATCGGGACCGTGGTCAACGCAACGCCAATGCCACGTTGCGGCAGAAAAGTGAAAAGGATGCTGGTCTGGTCGACGACGACGACGACGACGACCAGGACGAGGACGACAAAGATGTTTCTTAATCCAAAATTTCACAAAACTGAATTTACATTGCAATTGCATTGTAATACCTCCACTCCTGGGGCACGTAGGAGAAAAGAAAAAACACTTTTATTATGCAAATCGTATCCAAGCTATCGATTAAGCGCAGTCTCAAGTTCGTCGGATCAGCCGTTGTTGAGATCCGAAAATCTGAGGGCCCGTCAACTCGCGTACTCGCGTAAACTACACGGTCGGTGTCGCGCGCGTGGTTTTAGCTTGTTGCTTAACTTGTCGCTTAATTGTTGTCGCTTATACTTGGCGCGAGACACTACCGTGTCTCGTGACTCGTGATAATACACCTGAGAATAATATTTTTACTTTATTCATGAATATTATTATTATTAATAGGATAAATTTCTCTTATCATTTAAAAAAATGCCTCAATTCTTCTTTCAAAAGAATAAATTCTTTTGAATAAAAATTCAGCAAGATAGTGTTTGTAATACTTCTCACTTATTCCGTAACGAGGAATTGCACTACACATATTACGCCATACTCTCTCAATATTTTGCGTATGACAGCCAGTTATAGGGACAATATAGGGTCAAAAAGAAAAGAATAATCACATTATTCTCACAAAGATAGGAAACTAATTCCTTGTAATTATACGTCAAACGCAGAAACTCGTGAAGTCGCATGTTCACGTATTAAGAATCCTGTAACTAGTAAACACAAGGAATATTCCTACAGCCTCAACCTCTTTTATTGTTATGTGTACATATGAATCAGATTGATATTCAAATTTCCCCCCACCAGGTGATCGAAATCTGTACGGTGAAATCAACATAAACAACATACTACATGTGTAACAGTACAACTGCGGAAGTATGTACATGCGTGGAAACAATATGTTCCGCCCCCCCCCCCCCCTTCGGGGAATATACTGTCTCCACGAATATACTTCCATCGTTGTACTGTTCCACATGGGTTTGCGACTTTCCACGTGAAGAGAGATCCACTCCACACCTCGGACATAGTGTGGGTAGGATTATATTTTAACGGGGGTGGAGGTGGGGGTGGGGAGGGGGGATGGAGAGGGGAGGGGGTGGGGCGCGCGCTGCGCGCCGTGCTAAACGCACTTGCAACTTACGTGTTTATGAAAATTTTTAATAACTTTTTAACGAACCACGAGCGACGGCTAAAACCTTCTGAAGGTCACTCAGGAGGGTGACCTTGATAACATATGTCAAGGTCAAGGTCATCGGGGCTGGCTCCCCTCATCGGTATATTTACCTTTTTCTCTCCAACAGACAGTTATCGAGATATCATAAACTAAATATTGAAAAAGTTGTCAATTTTCTCTTGAATATATCAAAAAGTATTAGGCAAATCGAAAAATGCTTCAGGCAAAAATTATTTATATTAATTAGTAGAATAAGATAGTATAATCAATAGGGGGTTCCATAAAAAAAATTGAAGGTGACCTTTACGTGACCTTCATGCTGTAACGATCACGCTATTCCGCTTCCCGCTTCTTCCCGGTTCTGGACTTCGGATTGTCGGACGGGATTTCGACAATCCTCTTGTGCTTCGCGTAACTATCAGACGCGCGGTTCTACTTAATCGGTCGGAAGAGCGAGTGTCGTTCGGTCGGTGTTTGACGTGCTGTGTAACGGAAAAA
>NW_011966622.1:6684-17887 GCF_000949405.1 Vollenhovia emeryi | reverse complement strand
TTCAGCTCCGGCTTATACCTGCAGCGGCGGTACCCGCTGCCCGGGAGTTGACGGTCGGAGCACCAAGCGTCAACTAAGTTGACTCGCCTGCTCCGGAGGGGCTTTTATACCCCCCGGACGGAGGCGCGCGGGGTGAGGCGGCGGGGGCGGGCGCGGCGTTGCCGGTTGCCGTCAACGCGTGGCAACCGCGCACTATCGATTTTCTCTGGCTCGCGTCGACGCGGCAACCGCGCGTTATCGATTTTCTCGCCGGCTGACTCCGACGTGGCAACCGCGCGTTATCGATTTTCCCCGGCTGGCTCTATTTCCTTCTCTCTCGCTCGAGGAATTCGGGTTTTTTCTACGCGGCCGCACCTCCCCGGTCGCCCTCGTTACAATGCAACTCGTCAAGGTCAAACTAATGGTACCGTCTTGTGTCCCCCTTCGAACCGAATAACTTTTGTCTGAAATGTTTTTTCTGCAGTTAAAAATAAAAAGTTATTTGGGGTGGGACATTAAATTGGGACACCCTGTATAAGCACCCCGAATAGTAAGAGGTGAAGACTCACTTTAATCAAGCATCCCGTTAAAATAAGTACAGAAAAGGGTTTAAAATCGGTCTGCCACCTTCTCGCAGTAAACCCCGAAAACTATAATTTTTATTGGCTAACTGCAGAGCATTTCAAACCAGAAAAATTTTTGTAATTTTAATCGCCATATTGGATCCGCCATTTTGAATTATGTAATTTTTACGTCAGATTCTGACTCAGCTGTACTAAAACCTCCCTAGAAGTATTTTTCTTCTAATTAAATGATTGTTTTTTTGTCTATGCTTGGAGAACCACCCCTAACGTTCAAAGAGTGGTTTCTACCCTTAAACCCGTACCATTGCCGAAATATTATAAAAAAATACGTATCGTTTATTTTTCGATGTTCTGCAAGTATACAAAGTTTCATTAAAATCGGTGAGTTACACTTCCGTAAGCCTCCTTGTAAGTCATTCTTTGACTTCCGATTCTAGTGCATTACCCTTGTCTCAGACACGATTTGAATATGTAAATTCTATTATCAAAGGAATGACAATTTGCAAAACTGACGATAATGACAAAGAAATAGAGGAATCGGAAGACAAAGAAACAGAAGATAAGGATGAAAAACATTTTAAACAACGCTCTGAAGCATGGGTAATGTGGTCAGCAAAAATTTATGAACAGGCTACGAACATTGCATCACAATGTTGTGATGGCGAAACATTAAATGCTAATTACAATATTGAAGTTGCTAAAAATATTGAACGCTTAATGTGCTTTCTTCCTCTTTGGACTGGTATTATAATACCGTTTTTTGGTACAAAACATCGCATTACTACATCTTCTAGCGTTGAATCAGAATTCGCAAATATTAAAACCAGAGCTTTTAAAAGCGAATTGCCTCAGAGAGTTGATAAATTTGTTTTTCATCACATAGATTATTTAGATGGCCGCATTAAAGAAGTTTCAGCAAAACTGACTGTTTCAAAAACAGAGTCTATTGAAAAAAACTACTATTCTAAGGATGTTTTACAAAATACTCTAAATGAGAACACGAACATTGATGGAAATAGTAAAATTAATATTTAAAAAAAATCGAGTGATAAACACGTACTGACTAATACCAATATATCACAAGTCGATTTCTATCAAATATTTCGTTGCAAAGTAACGATACTACGAGCAATAATGTGCAAGATGCAAATATGGAAAATACGGACGTGTTAATAGGTGAAAATAAAACGATAGGTGATGAAAGTGTAGAAAACGTGGACAAGTTCAATTTAGAATTGAATAATCCCCTCAATGCTGGTGAAAATTGGCGTGGCAAAATTACACCAGATAAAAAAACACAAAACGTTCAACTTATTTGGATCCTATTCCAAATTGGGATTTTGTACAATCACATAAATTTGTGGATATTCCACTATTAAGAATTATGCAATAGCATTAAACATAAAAATAATTATACATATGTGTGGGGGCTTTGCCGCCCGTTAGAGTATGCGCAGAGGAAGTTTCGCTCACTGGTGGAGGATCGCTGTAGGAAGGTCCTTTCACAGATGAGAGTGATACGTGGTAAAAATAAGATATATTTACAAGAGTATGTACAAGTATATACAATATGATTTTTTATTTAGTTTGTGCGCCTTGCGGCGCGGTTCCTAAAATATATCAACCGAGAAGCGCGGTAGTTAGGGTTACGCTCTCGGTATGATATGTGCGGGGCCGTTACGGTCACTCTTATGGGCCCGTAGGGGCACTCCGGTTCTGGCTCGGAATCAGACTCGCTCGTGGTCCACCCGCGAGTCTGCGTCGCTTGAGTGCGGACTTCGGTGCTCGCGGTCTGCGTAGTCTGACACCGTCTCGTGCGTGGTGGAGAGCGCGGTGAAGGAGGTAACGGAGAGATCGGCGAGAAGAAGCGCGCTTGGATATAGCGTGGGCTGGTGAAGCGCCGCACGCGGAGATCCCACGGGCCGATGAAAATCCTCGGCGGTCTCGTCAAGCGTGGCGGAGATAGCTCGATCCTCGTCAGTCGCCACGGCCGGTACTCGATACAGCGTATCTGCGGCAGGGCCCGTCTCGTCGCTGGCTTCGCGGGCGCTGGATCCTCTGTCGCTTCGACGGTCTCGGTGATCTCGGTCTCCGGCTTCGGTCCTCCGTCCGGTGGTGCGGTCTCGCTGGCTGCTTTCGTGAAACTCTCGTTGCTCGGCTCGTCGCTGGAAGGCAATCCGTTTGCTCGGGGCTGTTTCCTCGGCGTAACCACTACTCTCGGCTTGCTGGTGTGCATGAGTCCTCGGTATATCGCTATGGATTGTCTTTGGAGTCGATTCGCAGAATTGGCTTATCTCTGCCCCCTTTTATACTGTTGCTCACCGTTTTTCACTTCCGAGAATATTGTTATTTTCCTGCGGCGTCTAGCGGTGTCTCGCGAAGTTTTGTTCCGGGGGTGCCTTTCTCGGATTTGATGTTTTCGCGCGCGTCGCGCGCGCGGGTCGCGAAATGTATTGTGGTGGCCGGATGGCCGTTCCGTAGGGGCGCCTACGGCCGCCACAGGACCCCCTTGGTTGATTTAAAGTCCAGCCTGGAGTCGGACGACTGGCTTTCTGACCCTCTTGGCCTTGTCGTCTCCTCCCTTCGGCTCCTGTCGGACTGTTGTTGTCTCTACTTCGTCCGTTTCGTTGGTGGTGTAGGCTGGTTTCATCCTGCCTATGGAGACGTTGATGTTCCTTCCGTGGACGTCTACTGTGAAGAATTTCTCCTCTCTCCGTATGACTTGGTATGGGCCGTCGTATCTCGGCTGTAGTGCCCTCTTTGGTAGGTCTCGCCGGATGAAGACGTGTGAGGCGTGCTTCATGTCCTTGAATATGAAGACGTCTTGTTGTCCGTAGCGTTTTATTTTCTGGCGTAGTTGCGCCATTCTTTTTCGTAGCTCTCCTACCAAGTCGGTTGCGGGTTCCTCGTCTCCTTTGCTGGCCTGTAGGAAGGGGCCTGGCAGTGCGATGTTTTCGCCGTATACCATCTTTGCTGGTGTGGCGGCGAGGTCCTCTTTCCAGACTGCTCTGTTTCCCATTAAGATCGTCGGCAGTGCTTCTGCCCAGGCTTCCGTCTCGTGGCATCTTATGGCTGCTTTTAATTGGCGGTGTAGCCTTTCTACCATTCCGTTGGCCTGTGGGTGATATGCCGTCGTTCTCCAGTGTTTGGTTCCGGTGAGTCGTAGTAGTCGCTGGAATAGCTCGGACTTGAACTGTCTGCCTTGATCCGTGGTGATCCTTTCCGGAATTCCGTACCGGATCATCCACTGGGAGTAGACTTTCTTTGCGACTGTCTCGGCGGTGATGTCTGCGATTGGTATCGCCTCTGGCCATCTCGTGTATCGGTCTATCATCGTGAGGCAGTATCGGCATCCTCTCGAGCTTGGCAGTGGCCCCACTATGTCGATATGGACGTGCTGGAACCTGCCCGTCGGTATCTGGAATGTGCCGATTTGTGCTTTATTATGCCTGCTTATTTTTGAGCGTTGGCATTGTATGCAGGCTTTCGCCCACGTCTGGCAATCCTTTTTAAGATTTGGCCAGACGAAGCGTTCCGCGACCATTTTGATGGTAGTTTTTATGCCCGGGTGGGCCAACCCGTGTAGGCTCTGGAAAGCTTGTCTGCGGAATTCTTTGGTTACGTATGGTCTGTAACGCTCTGTAGTATTGTCGCAGTATATTTCCGTGGTGGTTCTTGGTATGTTGGTCTTCACCAGCTGCAATGATGTGGAGTTGTCCCTTAGGATTTTGTGCAGTTCCTCGTCTGTTTCCTGTGCCTTGGCCAGGTGTCCGCAGTCCACTGTCGCCTCGATGCTCTGTATTCTGGAGAGTGCATCGGCCACTACGTTGTCCTTGCCAGCGATGTGTCGGATATCGGTGGTGAACTGGCTGATGTACTCCAGGTGTTTGGCCTGTCGTGGTGAGCTTTTTAATGGGTCTTGTGCCCATGCATACGTCAGCGGTTTATGGTCAGTGTAGACCGTGAAGCTGCGTCCTTCTAACATGTGCCGGAAGTGGCGTATGGCGGCGTATATCCCTAGCAGTTCTCTGTCGTAGGGGCTATATTTGGTTTGAGCCTGTGACAGCTCCTTACTGAAGAAAGCTAGAGGTTGTGGCTCGTTGTTCGCCATTTGCTGCAGGACGGCGCCTATAGCTGTGTCTGAGGCGTCCGTAATTAGTACGAGTGGTGCCTCTGCCCTTGGGTGCGCTAGGAGTGTGGCTTGCGCTAAGCTTTTCTTGCAAGCTTCAAACGCTGCCTCTCGCTCCGGTGTCCACGTGATTGCTTCCTTACCTTTCTTCTTGGGGCCTCCGATCAAGTCGCTCAAGAGGGCTTGCTCCTTCGCGGCTCCTGGAACGAATCGCCGGTAGAAGTTGATGGTCCCCAGGAATTGCCGTAATTGTTTGATCTTATCCGGCCTGGGGTACTCTTGTATGGCCGACACCTTCTCTGGCAGTGGTTGCGTTACGAGGTAGCCCAGGAATTAAATTTCCTGCGCTCCGAAGATGCACTTTGCTGGGTTGAGCCTTACACCGTATTGTTGTAGGCGGTCGAACAGCATTCGTATGTGTTTTCTGTGCTGCTCTTCGTCTTCTGACGCTACGAGTATGTCGTCGATGTAAGCGTAGCAGAAGTCTAGGCCTGTCAGAACTTCGTTAACGAATCGTTGGAATGTCTGTGCCGCGTTTTGTAAACCGAAAGGCATACAGCGGAATTCAAACAGACCAAACGGGGTTGTTATGGCCGTTTTCGGTATGTCTGCCGGGTTGATCGGTATCTGATTGTAGGCCTTTATCAGGTCCAGCGTTGAAAAGATCTTTTTCCCGTGCAGTGTCTGTGCGAAGTCCTCTATGTGTGGTATCGGGTATCTATCCGGCACAGTTCGGCTGTTAAGTTGTCGGTAGTCTCCGCATGGCCTCCATAGTTTATCCTCCTTGGGCACCATGTGTAATGGCGCGGACCATAGGCTCTGCGACGGTTGTATGATCCCTTCCTGTCGGAGCAGATCGAACTCTAGTTTCGCCGCTTTTAATTTGTCTGGTGCCAATCTCCGTGGTCGACACGCTTCCGGTTGGCCGGGTGTGGTCTCTATGTAGTGCCTGGTGTTGTGTGCGCATCGCGGCTCGTTGGTTCTTTGCGTCACGTCAGGGAACTCTTTGATTATTTGGTGGTATGGTGATGCCTCGTTTACGGCTTTCACCGATTCTTCGCCTCGACCGGTCGTGCTCCCTTTCGTTGTGAGTCCGGTGCGTCCGTCTACTAGGCATCCTTGTTTTATGTCTGGCAACAGGTGGAAGTGCGCGAGGAAGTCGGCTCCTATTATGGGCGTAGTTACATCTGCGATGATGAATCGCCAGGGGAACACCCTGTGAAGCCCGAAATCCGGCTGTCGGCTTATGCTTCCATAGGTTGCGATGGTGAATCCGTTGGCTGCGTATAATTCGTACCGTTCCTTCTTCCGTGTTCCTCCGCACTGGCCTCTTGGATAGACGCTGACGTCGGATCCTGTATCTATCAGATATTTCGCCTTACTGTCTTTGTCTTGCTATGAATAGGCGGCACGGCCGGGGCTGGTTGTCGTTGGCCGCGAAATGTATTGTGGTGGCCGGATGGCCGTTCCGTAGGGGCGCCTACGGCCGCCACAATATGTATAAGAAATACATGCGCTTTCGATTCTTTTGTGCAAATGTTAGCACATGCCATAGGGAAAGAAAAAATAAAAGTTGTATACAGGATCATCAATCGCTAGTACTAAGATTGGCACGAAATATTCTAACGCGTGGGAAGATTATGGCAAACGATTATAAAATTCGCGCGGAAATCTTACAAGAATTATTATTGTGTAACATTTCGGGTACCAGACAGATAAAAATGGTCCACGCTACTTGCAATATTGCGCCTTTGATAGAAATATTGTTGACAGACTTGCCAAGTGTAACTAGTTTTACGAAGTGCTCCAAATGTAATTACACGGAATCGAGAAATTTGTCCACTTTGTGTATCAACGTGGAAATATTACTTACAAAAGGATTCAACTGTATACAAGAAGTTATTGACGATACCGAAAAATTACAAGTTAATCGAACATTATGCAAACAATGTGGTGGCAATTTAGAAAGAACACACGAATATGGTCCTCACATATTTCTCGATACAAGTGTAATTACAGATCCACATTATAACCAGTATAAACAAGACATGTTATGTAAACAAACGCTTGATAGTTTAACTAAAATAATCAAACACGAAGAAAACAGTTACACAATATGCGGTATTGTAGATTATAAAGAAAACAAAAGCCATTTAAAATTATCTCATTACACGGCTATACTGTACACAGGTTTTGTATGGCACTAATA
This sequence comes from Vollenhovia emeryi, assembly GCF_000949405.1. NCBI lineage: Eukaryota > Metazoa > Arthropoda > Insecta > Hymenoptera > Formicidae > Vollenhovia > Vollenhovia emeryi. The sequence continues at coordinate 10,986 of NW_011966622.1, read as the reverse complement.
CGATGATCTTATGAAAAAATCTTACTTATTATTGTTACACTTAAAACTACACTCTAAAACTATATTACTAAACAACTATTATTGGTTGTTCTTCATCGCTAGTCTGTAACATTTACTTTAAAAGTGAAATAAACATTAAAAATCAGATTCATATTCTAAAAGATATATCCTACAAAGAGGAGAAACTGAATGGTATGTAACATAACGGTTAATATCGTATGATTCATATCATATAATTCTTACACTCCTGAATTTTTCCTAACACTGTAGTTTATTCAATTTTCTTGAAGGTAGATGTACACTGTGCCAACTAACGACATACGAGCAAATGCGAGTTGTTATTAATACTTCTACAAGGCAAAAGTTGTTAGGTAATTAATTTACTAGTTATCACGCGTACACTATTGCTCGTATTGCATCGCAATGATTGTAAGCGGAATCAATTTTGATTCGTGGTCGAATCAATTCGCTCAGTGTATATCGGTCGCAAGAAAAACAGTTAATTTGCACTAATCTTAACATTTGCAAATGTATTGTTAGAATAAAAACGTATCTACAGTATTAGGGAAACTTACCACATAATCTAATCGCTTAATCATACTAATAATTGCCTAATTGTAAGATACTCATTATTGATTCATTCTTAGAATATATCGTGTATTGTGTGGTGCGGTGATGTACAGCCGCCCTGCGTGTAGGCCGCGGAAAGAGTGCTTCGTGGCCACGCAGTCGAGTAAGAAAAGGCTTGTTACTCTCGTTTAAATATATATTTCTTCGGGAATAAACCGGGTTACACAGAGCAGATCGACAACGAACGTTCTAGCACGCAAAAGACCGGTACGAACACGTACGCACACCAGTCCCGAAAACGAACGAAAAGAGGGGGGTCCCAATCGCGAAAACGCCCGAGCGTGCGCTTCGAAAAACCGAAAGGGCCCTAGTTAGAAGGGGCGTCAATGCGCCAAATTCGAACGGCAATCAAGTACCGAACATCCCCCCCCCCTTGAAAGGGTGTGCTTTCAAACGCATCACAATTAACGACTAACATAAACATATGAAATTTAACGATTACAAAGTATTGCGCTAATATAAAGTAAATGAAAGACGCAAGCTCATAACGCAAACATTCGTGACGCTGTGACAATCGCGATGAGTAGTGCAACTGAACGGTACAACGAAAATTATTGTTTAGAACCGAAAACGCACCGTTTACAAACTTGTAGATATTTTAATTAAATTTTGAAGTTAAACTTAAGAACTACTTAACGCACTGAGGACATAACTATGTAACCTAATTTTACTATAACTAATGACGCAGTACGAACAATTCAAGTAACAAAACGCAAAAAAATTAAGATAAATGACTATGCCTCAATGGGCAATATGGCAATTTTAGTCAACGGTCTTATTAATGATCCCGTCGCAGTTTTGACGGCTGCCGACCGAGCGTTTCCGTCCAAATCGGCATGTACTTGCTCAATTCTACCCATTCGCCAATTCAGTGGAGCTAAATCTTGCTGTTTTAAGAGAACAAGTTGACCAACCTTTAATTGACGACCTTTGTTAGTCTTCCATTTCTGCCGCTCCTGTAACGAATGTATGTATTTAGTACTCCACCTGCGCCAAAAATGCTGTCTCAGCTGTTCGACGCGTTGCCATCGCCCTAAACGGTTTTCGTTTAAATCATATAAATCGCTCGCCGGGAAACTGTTCAAGGGGTGCCAACCAAGAAATGACCTGGGGTTAAATACATTAGATCGTTCGGATCCGTGCTTAGCTGCGTGAGCGGTCGCGAGTTTAAAATCGCTTCGATTTCGTATAACACCGTCTGCATTTCTTCAAAAGTTAGACGCGCCTTGACGATGATCCGATATAAATGGTGTTTGGCCGATTTGACGGCAGCCTCCCATAATCCCCCAAAATGCGGAGCGTTAGGTGGAATGAAGTTCCAGGAGGTTTCCTGCTTACGGAGGAAATACTTAAGGTTATCTTGTAATTGCTCGTTGTTTAAAAACTCATAAAGTTCCTTTAATTGTCTCTGCGCCCCTACGAAAGTGGTTCCATTATCGGAATATATAGAGGCGGGTTTGCCCCTGCGTGAAATAAATCTTTTGAGTGCCGCTATGAAGGCCTCTGAGGTTAAATCGCTGACAAGCTCGACGTGAACCGCCTTGGTGGCAAAACAAACGAAAACTGAAACGTACGCCTTGCTGTGCCTAGCATTACGACGCTTACCTTCGCGCAACAGTAGCGGACCGGCGTAATCCACCCAGCAGTGTTGAAACGGTCTAGAAATGTTCACCCGCCCAGACGGCAGTGAACCCATGATAAGTTCCGAAAAAACCGGCTTGTTTTTTAAACACGTCACGCAGTCTTGGACAATTTTACGCGTCACCGCACGTAAAGCTATTGGCCAAAAACGTTGTCTTACAGCTGCCATTGTCGCCTGTGGGCCCGCATGAGCGGTGCGTGCGTGCTCTTGCTCTATAATGAGCTTTGTTAATTTGTGGTTTTTTGGCAATAATATTGGATGACATGTATCGAATGGTAATTCGGAGTTCCTTAATCTACCACCCACGCGAATGAGATGATCTCGATCCAAGAAGGGTGCTAACGATAGTAGGTTACTAGATTTATCGATACATTCCCCGTTGACTAGAGCTTTATATTCCTTGGGGAAGGTTTGCCTTTGCACGTTTCCGCATATAACATTTAATGCCGATGAGATTTCTTGATGCGAGATGAAGGTAGAACGCGACTTTACGCGACTAGGTTTGAAAACTCTTAAGCAATAAGCCAGAATACGACAAATTTTGCTTAAACTCGAGTGCTTATCTAGCAGATTTTCAATAAGGGAGTTTCCTATGGAGATAATAGGCATTGCAGTTTGCCTTAATTCGGGAATATTATCTTTTAAAAGGGTGATTTCGCTGTTAGGCCAATCATGTTCATTTGTAACTAAAAAATCCGGGCCATGCCACCACTGCATTTGAAACTTGTGCGGATGTATTCCCCGCGACAATGCATCAGCTGGGTTATTGCTAGAGGAAATGAGGCCCCAGGAATAAGGAGCCGTGAGGCGCTGGATTTCACCAACTCTATTGGCTACGAAAGTTGCCCATTTTCGGGAGGATGGTGAAATCCAATTAAGCGCTATTGTAGAATCTGACCACAGAAAAACTCTTATGTTTGGTAACTCACTAGAATTGTTAATTTTGTCGATTACTTGAGCCAACAGGAGAGCCGCGGATAACTCGAATCTGGGCAATGAGACTGCTTTAAGCGGCGCGATGCGAGATTTTGAGCAGATGAGCTCACATCGAAACTGATCGTGTCTTGGCTTTCAGGCTTTCGCGGCTGTTGTCTTCTTTAGTCTTCATGGCTTCCGGATGGTTGCCGCGTCCGTTTGCAGTGTGGTGCCGACGTTTCGCAGGCGTTGCAGTCTGCTTCATCAGGGCTGGGAGACTCTGATACTGAGCTCCCTCGCGTTGCGCTCGTCCTTTTATACTCGTTCTTGGGGGGAAGGGAGGGGGTAGTCAGGGGGGGCGTGGTCAGAGGGAGGGGAGTCAGCCAATCCCGGCTGACGGTTTTTTAAATCTGATCGTGTCTTGTTTGTGTACGCAAATACACGCATGCTCCGTAAGCACGTTGGCTCGCGTCACAGAACCCATGCATCTGTAAGTGCTGTGGTTCTGTAGAAAATTTATTGCAACGCGGAATCTTTAATTGATTTAAGGTCGGCAATTGAGTTCGGAATTTAGACCATCGTACGTTAATGTCTGGGGGTACGGATTCATCCCAATGAATTCCAGATTGCCAAAGATCCTGCAATATAATCTTTGCAAGAACGACGGTTGGGCCAAGCAAGCCCAAAGGATCGAACAATCGTGCGACCTCGGATAATATAACGCGTTTGGATAAGATATCGTTATTTTCGCCTGGCACGTGTGAAAAGTGAAATGTGTCTATAGCTTGATTCCAATGCATACCCAGAACTCGCGAATTGGCAGTATTAGCATCAATTGTGATTACATTATTTTCCCGATTGCCTATGCGTTCCAAAAGCTCCACGTTATTTGATGCCCATTTACTGAGTTCGAATAATCCTAATTTCAATAAATTAATGATTTCGTCGCGAACCCTCTTGGCTTCTTCTAATGTATCGGCCCCTGTGAGTAGATCATCTACATAAAAATCAATATGCGTTGGACGCATATTGATCCCAACGGATATCTATCGCGATTCGATTCAGCGACGTGTTTGAGGCACCTCGTTGCTAGAGAGTGGCCTTCACTTGGACAC
>NW_011966622.1:0-6584 GCF_000949405.1 Vollenhovia emeryi | reverse complement strand
CGGTGTACAAGTGAGCGGTGTACATCTGAGCGGTGTACAAGTGAGCGGTGTACATCTGAGCGGTGTACATCTGAGCGGTGTACAAGTGAGCGGTGTACAACTTTTGTGTGTAGAAATGAACGGTGTACATCTGAGCGGTTACAAGTGAGCGGTGTACATCTGAGCGGTGTACAAGTGAGCGGTGTACAACTTTTGTGTGTAGAAATGAACGGTGTACATTTTTACGTGTCTAATTGCACCGTGTCAAAAATTTATTATCTATGTGTCCAAAAATCACTGTGTCTAAATGAACCGTGTCCAATTGAACCGTGTACACCAAAATGTGTCCATTCGAACCGTGTCTATTTGCAGCGTGTCCAATTGTACTGTGTCCAAATGCACCGCTCCCGTTGCTAGATACGAGGCCGGAGCGGCACCATATGTGACCGTAGTTAATTCGTATGTTTTTATTTCGGAAGTAGACACATCCCGCCAAAGAATTCGCTGATAACGAGTATGCCGGGGTTCTATTAATATTTGTCGGTACATTTTGATTATATCTGCCACGAAGACGAACTGAAATGTTCGAAAACGCAACAAAATCGCAATTAAATCCTGCTGAACTACTGGACCCGCTAAGAGCAAATCATTCAACGACACTCCAGAGCTACTTTTACATGACGCGACGAAGACTACGCGGATAGAGCTTGATTGAGGCATGGTTTTAAAAACGCAGTGATGCGGAAGGTAGAAAGATTCCCCTTCGTCATCTAGCGGATCCTCGATCTGTTTCATGTGCCCGAGCAAAAGGTATTCATGCGTTGTGCCTCTCGACGCAGTCGGGGCACGGGATGTGATTCGGGATCGTTTGCCGGGTTCACACAACGACTCTAGGTCGACGATTCAACAACCGTTTAAATAAAGTCTTCTTTATTCAAAACTAGTATAATTCTTGCACTCGCGTTAACAGCAGTTAACCGTATCGTTACTTAAATTAGACCCGCCTTCCTTCCTTTCCATTCCTTTTTATATCAATCGCGCTTGGCCCTGTTGTCAGGCCATTTATTGTTTAGTAAGCAGTTGTTCCGTTAGCAACTGTATGCGTGGCTTCGATGGATTCGTACTTTGCTCCGGATACTCGTTTTCGTCGCATGCGGCAGGTGTTATCTGATACCTTGCCGCGTGCGAAGTCGTCGTCTGATGTGAGGTATATCGCACTCATGACACCCTTCCCCCCTAATGGAAAGAAAGTGAGGGGGCGAACTTTATTTTTATACCCACTTAATGATAAAGTTTACATGTTTTGCTAAGTCTATGCCTACACTTGATTATCTTCCTGTATGGCAGCGGGCTTCGTTACGTTCCCTTTTTTGTTTTTTAGTTTCTTTATTATTATATGTTATTATTATTGCTATAAAAAATGGTAACTCCGCTCGTTGTCATAGGTATATAAATTGCTTATGGTGATAAAAGAGTGCTTGGCTATTCTCCAATTCTTCTTTTATCTTGTTGATATTTCTTTTTAAATACGTTAGGTCGGTTGGGTTTGTAAGTTTTTCTAACGTTATTTTGTTCGTACCGTTTTCGTATTTTACGTCATCTTGTACTAATTTAATTTTGGTGTTTGGCAAATATGTCTCTATGGTTTTTGTCTGCGTCACCTTTTTTGAGTTGATGATTTTACTTGCTGTAATCAATTTGCAGTTTTCTCTTAGCGTTATCTTTCCTGTGTTAACAATAGTACACTTTGATTCTGGATAGTTTTTGCACTGTAGCGTCATTAATTAATACATTTCCAGAAGTGGAATATAACCAAGAATTTTTTGTCGGAATCCATATAATTTCGGTCGCTAGGGTGTATTTTTTATTACAGTGTTCATCGTTATTATACATATACATGTCTGTTTCGCAGATCGCGCTTGTAGATAATCTATTAACAATATAATTTCGTTCGCACTGGTATTCCGAATTTATTTTGGTACATTCGTGCAAGTTTTCAAGTGTTACATAGGTGTGTTTTTCGGTATCTATTCCTATCCATTCGTGGTTTACTTCTATCGACGCGAAAATGTTGTGATGGCTATGTACTGGTAATGATATGACGTGTAATATTTCGTACGTCGGCGTCGTTGCGAGAGGGAATTGTAGGATAGTGAATATATTTAAACCGTCGCAATATGCGGTAAGTGTTGTGATTTTTTTCTATGTTTAACTAGGGATGCGCGATTTTGAAAAAAAACCGACATCGAAAAAATCGATATAAATAGAAAAATCGATACTAAATAATCGATTATTACAAAAAAAATCGATATATCAATATATCGCTTTTATTTTTTAATTTTTTAATATTTAATAACTAATTACCTTTATAATATTTTTAATATTAACAATTTTTTTTATATTAAGACCTTTATAAAATAATATTTAGAAATAAATCAACTTTTTGATTATAGAATTTATTTTATTTATCACAAAATAATTTTCAATAATGTAGAAAAATTTTTAACTATATTGTCATTCTCGTCTCTCTTTGCCATATTTCTTCTAATAATTTGAAGTGGTATTATTTGAAACTGCCATTTGTAAGTTGATATGTTCCTGCATAGAAAAGCAGGTGATTATTTCTGATGACATTTACAAAAGAATATAATTAAGATCCATGCCCATACACAAATCATATGATGATAAAACCTCACCTGGCTTCACTCTTAGTCAGTTAGAAAATCATCAATTTAAAATAAAAACACAAAAGATCCAAGGTCACCAGTATAAAAAGCCAGGTTAAAGGAAAAAAGGAATTAGTATAATTTCTTTTTAAAGGATAAGTATACAGTAAAGAGTGTTTAGACAAACAATAAATAATGAGAGCCCAGATGCAGGAAAATCTATCTTAATTTCCATTCTTCTTTTGAAAGAGATCCAAGAAATAAGAGTCGGTTCAAGTGCTCACCCGTTAATCGATTCCTCTCATTACTCTTGATGTCACCAGCCTCGGAAAATTTCCTTTCTGATGGTACAGATGTACTAATAATACTTATGTATCGAATTGCCAGTTCGTACAGTGTTGGAAACGAGTGCTTCAAAGATTTCCAATGTTGAAATGGATCGTTGTGTCGAGCGATCACCGGTTGCTTTAAATATTGTCTCAGTTCATGAGTAAGATGTTCGTCGTCTGTACTCTCGTCGGTACACTTTGCCACTAAATCATCATGAGCTTTCCAGAGACTATATTGACTGGTTGCTTCAGAGTTTCGTTGAACTAGTAGCTTTTCTTTCTCAATTTTGTTCACACTAATCGATTTCATTTCTTTGTTGATTCGTTCCACAGCAGCAGCTGCTGCACGGACATTTTGGAAATGGATTCGTTTAAATCGCGGATCAAGTATTGTAGGAACCGAGAGAATTTTATTGTCTTCAACATCTTTAAATTTCTGTCGAACCAATGCAAGGAGCTTTGCTTGGAAGATAATTCCTTCGTTTGTTGAAGAATTAATATGTTCAATTGATAGTATCATACAGTGAACGATTGGAATAATAACACTGCAAGTTGGATAGTTGCTGCCGCTGATTTCCTTAATGACACATTCAATTGGTTTCATAAGAGACACGACTTCCTGTAGGACTTCAATTTGGCTACGAGTCAGCATATCTGGAATGTCTGTTCTTTTGCATTTTAAAGTAACTGCGTGAACGTACTGCTCCAGGGCGAGAAATCTGTCCACATATAGAGAGTGGAATTCCAGCGAGTCGGAACATCGAGAATAAATTTCAAAGCAGTTCCCTCAGTCTTTCCATCAAGTATTTGTAACCGTTTCAGTTCATCTGAAGCTACAATACTTCTTCTGATAAGCACGACAATTTTCTTGACTGTGGCAATAATATCGTTGATTTCTGACATATCCTTCAGTACTTTAGGTACAAGACAAGACAAAAAATGTGCAAAACACCAGATATGTCTTTCAGGGCCTACGATGTTATGTACAGCAGCTTTAATATTTGCTGCTCCATAACTGATGATTGCCATAATTTTTGTACGATCTAATTTAAAATCCTCAATGACAGAATTGAAACACTCAGTGAGGTATTCTCCTGTATGATTTGTGTGCAGTGGAAAGACTCCCAAACATCCATTTTTCATGACAAGATCCTCAGACAGGTAATGAATTGTGACACCCAAATAGCTTTGGAAAGTACAGTTTGTCCAATTGTCACACGTTAAAGTATAGGACAAAGCTTTTTCGAGAGTGGACTTATAACGTTCTTTTGCATCAACATAACGAATATCCATTAATTTAGTTAGAGTCTTTCTATCAGGTATACGATAAAGTGGAGCTACTATTTTCATCAAGAAATTAAAGCCTTGTCTATCAACTATGGATAGTGGTTCTTTATCCTTGGCGATCATAAACATTAATGCTGTAGTAATTCTATCAGACTGTGCTCCTCCTTCTGAAAATGATAAATGAGTATTCGACTATTGACTAATCTTGACTTATTGATTGCTTGAAATTCACACAAACCTGAAAGAATTTGCTCTATCAAAAACTTCGTCGATTCGGGACAGCTTGCTCTGTTAAAACAAGTTGTAAATTTTAAGCTCATATTTTTCATTATTTATTAGAAATCAATATTATTACCTTTAATGCCAATTTTTTTCGTTTAAGCGATGGGTCATCTATAGTTGATTCACCGCTAGACTCAGATGTATCCCGGTCTGCCCCGAAGTGCCCTTTGTGCACCGACAAGGGCAGGCCGGCAAAGCACGTTCTGGGCGCAAAGTCCTGCGCCCAGAAGAACGTGCGTGGGAGGCCACCGGGGCAGCGCGCCATAGAGCAGGCGCCTGCCACCGGCGCTCCCCCCCGGCCGAAACGCGGCCGACGGAGGAGGAGAAGAAAGAAGCGGGTGGCTCAACCCAGGAGCCGCAACCGCAGCGCCAACCCAGCGGAGCGCCAAGGAAGAGGGCCTCACCTCCACCGGAGGCCATGGAGGTCGAGGCCCCATCGGACGGGGGGGATGATAGGGCTGAGTAATGCCTCGCTCTCCCCCCCGTCCGAACCTGAGGGGATTTGGCCTCATACAGGCCAATGCGAACCACTCTCCACAGGCGCAAGATTTGCTCCAACAAAGCGTGGTGGAGAGTGGTTTCACGCTAGCGATCGTGTCCGAGCCCCACCGCCCCCCGAGAGACAGCCCATATTGGGCTGTCGATAACGGGCAGGCGGGGGACTCGGTCGCGATTCGATGGCGGTCGGTGCCGGGTGGTCCCGACACGACCGTCATCGAAAGGGGACAACGGCATGTTGCCGTCCAATGGGGGCCCATCGCGGTCGTCGGGGTCTATTTGAGGCCCACCAGACGCCTTGCCCTGTTTAAGGGCTGGCTATCGGACATAGGATGGACGGTCCTACGTCTGAGTCCGAGGCCGGTCCTCGTGGCCGGGGACTTCAACGCGTGGCACACGAGTTGGGGTTCCCGGTGCACGAACAGGAAGGGGGAGGCTCTGGACGAGTGGGCGGCGGAGCACGGGCTGGTCCTCAGGAACGAGGGCCGGACCCCCACCTGCGTGCGGACGCAGGGGGAGTCCATCGTGGATCTCACGTGGGCTACCCCCTCGGCCGCGCGCTTGATCACCGGGTGGAGGGTGGAGCGGGGCGTCGAGACTCTGTCAGATCATCGATATATATCGGTGGAGCTCGGCGTCCTCTCCACCGTGCGTCGCCAGGAGGAGACGCGACCGCGATGGGCCCTTCGCAAACTCTGCGAGGACGCCCTGATGGCCTCGTTGGAGGCCGCCTGTTGGGTCCGGGGAGGTTTCCCCGAGACCCGGGAGACGGACCCCCTACAAGAGGCCGAGTGGATCGGGGCAGCGTTAACAGCGGCTTGTAACGCTGCGATGCCCCGGTCCAAAGCTCGGCCTCAGCGGGCCGTCTACTGGTGGACGGCAGAGATCGCCGACTTGCGTCGACGAGCCGTCCACCAGCAGAGGAGATTCGCCCGCTGCAGGCGCAGAGGCGGACAGGCGGCCGAACAAGCGACATGGGCGCCCCCGCTGACGGAGCGGCTGGACGTGGGATTCGTCCGGAGGGTGGTGCAGACCCTCTTCCCCGATATTACCGGGGAGGACGAGGGACCACCCTCCGAGCCGGGGGAAGATTCCCCCGACTGAGACGACTCCCTCGACGTCCAGCCGGAGGAACTCCAGAGGGCCGTCAGGAAGGCCCTTAGGGGCAACACAGCCCCAGGTCCTGACGGCCTTCCCAAGCGTGTCCACGCCCTGGCTATGGGCGTCCTCGCAGAGGAATACGCACGCGCGTGCAGCGCGTGCCTTCGAAGAGTTGTCTTCCCCCCGCGGTGGAAGGGTGCCACGTTGGTGCTCCTCCCAAAGGAGAGGAAAGACGCCTCTCTTCCGTCGGCGTATAGGCCTATATGCCTTCTGGACGAGGTTGGTAAATTGTTCGAGCGAATACTCGTGAACCGCCTCGTCCAGCACCTGTCCCAAACGGGCCCCGATATTAGCGGGGCCCAATATGGGTTCAGAGAGGGCCTTTCTACCATCCGCGCTTGTACGGGTCTCCAGGCCCTCGGTGAAGAGGGGAGGACCCAGG
>NW_011966621.1:28883-35617 GCF_000949405.1 Vollenhovia emeryi | reverse complement strand
AATTGTTACTACAAACAACTACAAAAGATTCTAAAACACATAGTGTAAGTGGGTTCATAATACCTCAATTTTGGGTAAGAGTAATTTTTAAAAAATTTTGATTTTGTTTAATGGAAGAAACTACAAACGAAAATATTGTTACTACAAACAACTTCGACTGAAATGTGATCATTTCCCGTAAGAAAAAATTACTTTGTTGAAAGTCGGGTGCCAACTTCACGGAAGTCATTCCTGCAACCATTGCAATGATTGTTCGGAAGTTTTTCCCATCAAAAAACAATGTTTGATCAAGACGCGATACTCCTGTTTTTCCATTATTTTTACTACGACGAAAGTTGCGTCACCCAAACGACTGTAGCTTCCAAACGAATGGACGAAATGCCATGAAACTTCATATATAGACTAGTGACAAATGAGAGTCTCGCAATGGCTCATGATCATTTTTTAGTGTTGCCAACTATTGAAAAATCCCGGGACTTTTCAGCCCATGTAGTATAATGTATATGAGTGAAACGTGGGTACAGAAGAAGGGATGGGAAGGGATGGGAAGGGAAAGGATAAGAAGGCGGTTACCAAAAGAGTATATTTGGGAAATACAAGAGGCAGGAAAAAGATATGAAAGAGGAAGAGCGATAGGAGGAGTAGTAATGGGAAGAAGAGAGAAAATAGAAATGGAGAGAGAGATAGAAAGAGGGGAGGGGGATGAGGAAGGAATAATGAGTATGAAAGTGAAGTTAGGAAGAGAATGGTGGAGGATAGTACGTGTCATCGGAAAAAAAATGCGAATTGCATTTGAAAAATAATCATCGAATCGAATACGTGAATCTGCTGACGACAATATTTCCAAGTATATGATAAACTGCGTTATGTCTGGAAAAGAAATCGGCGCGTAGTACCAATGTGGAAAGAAACGGTATATAGATTCATGATTTTCAGAAAGATTTAAGATTTAAGATTAAGTTGGGCTACCTACATCTTGCCATGTGTGACCCACATTGGCTTGTTACCATATGTGTCGCAGTACGCGATCCGGCACATCTCGGCGATCCGGCACTGCGCGACACGCGCGCGCGCGCGCGCGCGAGCGCGCGGGCCACCGAGTAGTTCGCAGGCCGCCGCTAGGCCGCGCATAGTGGCGGGCGAAAAACATGGGAGTAAGATTCGGTCTCGTACAGTATATAAGGAGGCCCGCACGGAAGCCGAGACAACTCATCACAGTGTGATAACCATCGGGACGATTCCCTTGCTGGAAGAGTCCTCGATACAGTACGCTGTCGTTCTTAACGACGGGTACAGCATACGCTGTCGTTCTTAACGACGGGTATAGCATACGCTGTCGTTCTTAACGACGGGTCCAACATACGCTGTCGTTCTTAACGACGGATCCAGCATACGCTGTCGTTCTTAACGACGAGTCCAGCATACGCTGTCGTTCTTAACGACGGGTCCAGCATACGCTGTTGTTCTTAACGACGGGTCCAGAGACCTTCACATACGCTGTCGTCTTTGACGACGGGTCCAAAGATCTTCACATACGCTGTCGTCTTTGACGACGGGTGCAGAGTGGCAACAATCTGGTCATCGGCAGTGAGAAGAGGCACTTCAAGAGGTCAACCCGACGTCTTCCTCACCTCCACGGAAATCGCGACGGCACAACACCCGGCCGTCCAGCTCTTCGGAGGAAACTCGGCCAAGAAGGAAGAGCCGTCCACGGGTCGTATCGGTGGTAACGATACCTCCAGCTGAGCACGTGGTCATCCGCCACCGCAAGGATCATAGGCGTCCTCCGCATCCGCAGGAACAGCCGCTCCAGGAAGAGCTAATAATTCCGACCACGCCGCCACGGGCGATAACTCCTGATTACCCGCTCGCGGAACTACCTCCGCTAATCCGAGACGAACAACCCGTTTCGCCAACTACAGCGGCGACTCCTCCAGCCGGAACTGACCACCACGAGACTGCCGTAACGTGGGAATTACAACGCCTAACACTTCAGCCACCACGGTTCAGTCGACCACGGCATCCACCTCTCGAACTTCTGGACCCGCAGAGTTCACGTCCAATATCGCCACGGTCCAACATCGTCACAGCGGACAAGTGGACACAGACTAGCTCCTACGCCACAGCACGGAGGCAGAAACAGCAGGGCCAACCAAAACCACGAGCTCCGCTTACTGAAACCAAGCAGCTCTTGTAAGAGCTCCACAACCGGCCCTTTTCAGGGCCCCACTCTATCAAACGAGAAACATCTCCTCGTACTCTCGCAATAAAATAGCGTAGCTTACAGCTAAAATAGCTACACCATATATTGTTTAGTTTTAGATAGGGGTCTTACTTGAAAGTTACTTGTTCTTTAAACGCTTGCCTGCAAACTAGCGCTCCTTCTAAAGTATATCGTTTATTGCGAGAAATATTATCACAGCCCCAGTGGTCGAGCAGGTAAGACGCCCGTCACGGATTGAGGGAGGTCCCAGGTTCGAATCCTGGTTGGGGTAATATTTTTCGCAATAAAAACTAATTTACAGGACGGGGAAAATGGGAGGAGGGAGGGGATTGAATGCTAAATATAGCATCGGAAAAAAAATGCGAATTACATTTGAAAAATAATCTTCGAATCGAATACGTGAATCTGCTGACGAAAATATTTCCACGTATATGATAAACTGCGTTATGTCCGGAAAAGAAATCGGCGCGTAGTACTAATGTGTTGAGATAGTGTTGAGACCAAGTCAAGTCAAAAAGTCCTCTACCATTTTTGCTTCCGACAAATAGTTATTGAGATATCGTAAGTTAAATATTGAAAAAGTTACAAAGTTTCATTTGAATATCTAAAAAAATATTAGGAAAATGAAAAATGTTTCAGACAAAAGTTGTTCAAATTAATCAATACAAAAAGATAGCTTAATAAAAAATAGGGGGTTCCATTTTAAGAAATAAAGTTAAACTTCATATGACCTTGGTACGTTTACTCAGGGTTAAACCAATGACACCATTTTATGTCCCCCTTCATACCAAACAACTTTTGTCTGAAACGTTTTTGTCTGCCGTTCTCGGATTTCGAGATATTTGGCTGATACGGGTGGTCTGGGACACCCTGTATAGTATATCACATGTGTTTTTGCGAAGTGTATTTTCAGTATCGGATATAATATATCATATAAACGTAATATTCTATTATTGTATTTTGTACTCTTACATCTATTGTTGCTTTATTATCACATATTATCATTAGTAGTAGAACACAGCCCGTCAATAGGAGAATGGAACGAATTATTGACGGGTAATGTACATATCACACGTGTTTTGATTTAATTAAAATGATAAACTAAAAAACTTATAAGTCTTTAAACTGTATAACTATTAGTCCCCGTCTACAATAGGTATTTTCGGCCCTATTGTAGATGAGGACTTAAAGTTTCAAGTATTTCTCAAAATAAATGAATTCTTAAACTTTTTAACTCTGTAACTATAAATCTTTAAAAGAAATAATTTTGTAAACTAAAAAATTTGTAAGTCTTTAAACTTTATAACTATTAAGGTGTGACGGGGGTAGCCGGGAAGGCGCGGCCGGAAGTGGCCGCATTCCTCGCATTCCGCGCATACCAAAGCCGCGGTTACCATAACAACGCGGAGGTGGCAACGCCGCGCCTACCCCCGCCGCCTCCACCCGCGCGCCCAGGCTCCAGGGGTATAAAAGCCCCTCCGGAGCAAACGCGAACACCCAGTCTTACCTCGGAGCACCGAGCGACGACACCCGGCAGCGGGTACCTCCGCTGCGGTATACGCCGGTATAACGGGTCCTGCCGTCCGGCGTTATACCATTCCGGGGTACACGACAGGTGGAGGCGCTGCTCCGTCGTGTGCTCCGGCCCTCCCGCAGTAGGGTACAAGAACGGGGTGCTGCCCGATGTACATCACTACTGATCCCCTACCGGTCTCCTTTCCGTCCGCAGTAGCGTACACAGTAACGGGGTGCTGCCCGGTGTACACATGCTACTGAGAACACACGCATAACGAGGCGCTACTCGGGCGTGTTCCTGACCTGAACCTATCCTTTTTCCTGACCCCCCGACCGGTATAGAACACAGGGGGGAATATTTGGGTGGGAGACGAATTATTAATTATCGATAGCCGTAAACTCCGTAACGTTAATCCTGTACTTTTGCTCCGTTTCAGAGGATCCTGTATAACATCCTCACCGACCGTTTCCCGTACTACCTGTCTTTTCTACGATTAATCCAACCGGCCGTATCTTTGTTATTTCGTGTTCCTACTCGGCCGCGTGCGAAATTACCACGATTTCCTTGTTTCTATCCATCGCGTGCGCAAGTACCACGATTTCCTTGTTTCTATCCGTCGCGTGCGCAATTACCACGATTTCCTTGTATCTATCCGTCGCACTAATCTTCTTTCTTTCTTTCTTTGTATTTACCTACAGGGCGGACTCTTGTAATTACTAATCCTTATTTCTTTTCCTCTGTATTTACCTATAGGGCGTACCTTTTGTAATTACCTCTATTCCGCTGTAGATATCCTGAATAAACCTTGTGCTTATTGTTATACCGAAAACTACCTGTAAGACTTATTTCCGATCCTTTCCAAGCGATTGACTCTATTAAGCGAATTAAAATCTACCTTGCCTCCTTTCCTCCCGACGGCCCTGGAGCTGAGCATATTCGGCAACAGGAGGAATGGAGGATCTATTCTAACCGACACACAGCACGTCAAAAAAACCGACCGCGAGAACGCTAGCTCCTCCAACCGTCAATCGGAACCGCGTGTCCGATTGAAAATAATTCCTGTCGGAATCCTGTCCGGAACCGGGAGGAGCTAGACCGAGATAATTACGTTCGTTACAAAGGCTTCAAATATTTCTCAAGTTTTATAAATCCTTAAACTTTGTAACTCGGTAACTTTAAATCCTTAAAAGAAATAATTTTACAAGCTAAAAAATTTATAAGTCTTTAACTTAAACTTCATGACTATTAAAGCTTCAAATTTTTCTCAAAATAAATGAACTTGTAAAAGTTTTATAAATAAACTTAAACTTTGTAACTCGGTAACTTTAAATCTTTAAGGCTCGATTGCACCAACGTCGCTTAACTTTAATCTTAATTCAACTTTCATTTCTTTCTAAGTCCTTAGAAAGAGATGAGGAGTAAGTAAAGCTAATATTAAAGTTAAGCGACGTTGGTGCAATCGGACCTAAGTAAGAGACAACCTTATTAAATAAATTCTTCATTTGAAAAAATGCTCGAAATGTTCAATAATACCTGTATAATATAATATAATATAATATAATATAATATGATACCAACAAATTGCGCCAAATATAACAACGGATAATTATACAAACTAGTTGCTTTAGTATTAGTTTTTGATTTAAAAATGTTATATTTTTTAAAAAACAAACTAAAGATTTTATTGGAAAAAATAATGGAATTAATAATAGAACACCGATGAAAAGAATAGCAACTGTTTAGAAATTTAGAAACTCTGTATCTATTCAGGCGAATTAAGGCCTGTATCCATGACGCTAGTACTTGGTCCAAATTCTAATTCCGCGAAATATGTAGCAAATCAATATAGCTGTTCCCCAAAAGCTGCAAGTTGATGGCTACGCATTTCTCAAAACTAGAACTTGGACCAAGTACTAGCGTCATGGACACGGGCCTTAATTCGCCTGAATAGATACAGAGTTTCTAAATTTCTAAACAGTTGCTATTCTTTTCATCGGTGTTCTATTATTAACTCCATTATTTTTTCCAATAAAATCTTTAGTTTGATTTTTTAAGAAATATAACATTTTTAAATCAAAAACTAATACTAAAGCAACTAGTTTGTATAATTATCCGTTGTTATATTTGGCGCAATTTGTTGGTATCATTACTTTTGTAGAGAAGATAGTTTTGTAGAGAAGATATTTTTGTAGAGACGATATTTTTGTACAGAAGATTTTTGTGGAGACACTATTTTTGTAAAGAAGATACTTTTGCAGTAAAGATATTTTTGTAGAGAATATACTTTTGCAAAAAAGATAGAGTAACAAAATATATTCAGGTGAATTGGAGCTTATACTTGGTGCTTTTTTACCTTTTTTTTAAAAGGTAAGTTTTTTACGTGATATCACACCTTTTGTAGTGTGTAATATCTCATAATGTACTCTTTACTTGGCACAAAACTCGACATTTTTAGAACTAAAAAAGCGTTGTTTGCACTGTGGCGAACTAACATACATACACTGAAGTTCAAGCTTACCGATAGTACTTCTTTGTAGATGCATTACTATCTGAAGTTGCATGCACATAGTCCTGGAAATACCGTCTGTTAGGGAACAGCGAGAACTTATTCAAGGTCCTCAGACATGCACATAGGCCTGGATATACCGTCTGCTAGGAAACAGCGAGAACTTATTCAAGGGAGTGGCACCCGTTTGGTCACGTTAATATTGACCACAGTCCCGATTGACCACGTTAATATCGACCACGTTGTGTATGACACCGTTGATATTGACCACGTTGCAATTGACCACGGTCCCGATTGACCACGTTGCAATTGACCACGGTCCCGATTGGCCACGTTGCAATTGACCACGGTCCACGCTTCCTACCGGCGGGGTGGGTGCAGGGAGGGGGGCCGAAGGCCCCCCGCGCGCGCGTGTGTGTGTGTGTGTGTACTTTTAGCTCGTGGTCAAACGGGACAGTGGTCAATTGTAACGTGGCCAATCGGGATCG
>NW_011966621.1:12961-21696 GCF_000949405.1 Vollenhovia emeryi | reverse complement strand
CCCCCGTAGTCTCCCACGCACGTTCCGCTGGGCGCAGGACTTGGCGCCCAGCACGTGCGTCGCCGGTCTGCCCTTGTCCGCACAGAGCGGGCACTTTGGGGCAGACCGGCAGTCGCGGGAGGTGTGACCGGCTTCACCGCACCGGTAACACCTCCCGCTCCTATCCACCTTGCCGGGGCAGGTCGACCTCACGTGTCCCCTCTCGAGGCATTTATGGCACCTCATAGGGCGCGCCTCGAGAGGGTCCACGCGGGCCATCCCCCAGCCGACCCGGATCCTTCCCTTCCGGGTCAGCTCTCTCGCCGCGGTGAGGGGCAGGCGCATCCAGAGGCCGTGGCTGCCCCCGGCGGCCGGCTGCAGTGCGCCACACTGCACGTCGGAAGCGTTACAGTGCCCGGCCTCTGTGACCCACCCCTTCACTTCTTCCACGCCCAAGGAGTCGTCGAGGTCGCGCAGGCGCACCTCGGCCGTCCTCCTCGAGCGATCCACACGCGTGCACTCCTCCCCGCGGAAGACACGCGTGACATAACCCGCGAGAAGGTCAGCCTTATCGGCATGACCTTCCCCGGATACCTCTATGATCTTGGCACCGGTGGCCGCGGATCTGATATTGACCCGGTCCTCGATGCCAAGATCTTTCAGGCTGATCTCCCGCCGCAGTCTGGCCATGGCCTCACGGTAGTCCCCGTTGGGACGCGTGAGGACCACGGCCGACGTGCGCGGGAGCCTCCGCCCAGGGGCCTTCTTGGGCGCTCCACCGGCTTGCCCCTTTACCGGGGAGCCGGGGGCAGCCGCCTTAGGGGCTCCCTTAGCCGCTCTCTTCTCCGCGGCTCTGGCTCTCCTCCCCAACACCGTCGCGAAAGCCTCGACGTCCGCGGCGGGTTGGGAGGGGCCGGCGTTTGCCTTCTTCGGGGGATCCGCCTCCCTCACCTCTTGCGCCTGCTGCTGGGGGGGGCTCTTCCCTTCTTCTTCTTCTTCTTCTTCTTCCTCTTGGCCCCTCCAGCAGCATTCGCGTCCTTCTTCGGGGGGTTTACCCCCTTGGATCCGCTCCCCTGGTCGGCCCCGGGAACCGGGCGGTCCCTCGCGGCGCCCCCTCACCCCTTTCGAGGGTCGGAGGGGCCCGCTGCAGGGCCGCTATCACGGGCCCCGCCGCCGACCAAGGACCGGATCAAGTCCTCCATCCTCTGGAAGGACTCGCCGACCAAACAGACTAATACTCGCGGAGGCTGAATTCATGGACGGGCTGCCCTCCCATCACGAGGAAAGATACGGTTACCTTATCAATTTCATCAAGCAACACATCAAATCTCTTCTGGGGGAAGAGGCTACTCGTATGGGTACTTCAGCTTCCCACATGAATCCTTGATTCCGTCCCGCTCCGTGGTGGAGCGAGGAATGTGGGGATAGCTGTAAATCTAGGAGAGCGGCTTTGCTGTTATGTAGGAGGGATCCCTCGGCTGTCCATCTGGACTTTTACAAGACAGCCGCTAGTACGTGTTCCAAGGTTCTCAAAAAGGCTAAGAGAGAGGGATGGAAGGATCTGTGTTCTTCATTTAATAGCAAAACTCCCCCGGCGGACATGTGGAAATTTATCAAGAGTTACAAAAACAGGAGGTTCAGAAATGATCTCTCTTCTGACTCCTGCGACGTACACTCAGAGGACATCATTAGAACGGCGCAAAACAAATTAAGCCCTGCGTCTTGCGAACAACTATATATATGTATGTTGTTCAACTTATAAATGTCGAAGAGCATTTCGCCAGAGGAAGACAGGACGCGTCCTGTCCCCTAGCTTTTCACCTAGGGGAACCTATTACGCCCAAAGAACTTGCTTGGGCTCTTAACTCGCTTAAAAAAAGGAAATCGGCGCCCGGTTTGGACCAGATCGCCTTCAATATCCTCTCTGCTCTTCCTGATTTCCTTCTCTCGAACCTGCTAAAAAATTTTAATTACTGCCTTAGGCAAGACACATCTCCGGCAGATGGAAGCAATCCTTGATCATCCTCATTCCCAAACCCCACAGCGCGGGGCTTAGACCAATCTCGCTCATGTCTTGTATCCTAAAAGTCGTAGAAAAGTGCATATATCTTAGACTTATCTGGCACGTGGAAAGATTCTCCCTCCTGCCGGAGGCACAGCATGGGTTCAGACAGGGCAGATCATGTGGAGACAGCCTTACGGCCTTTTCGACTTCAATTAGAGGCGCCTTGGTAGGGGATTGTCAGCCCTCCGCTTTATTCTTGGATATTTCCGCAGCCTTTGATAATGTTGTCCCTTCCATTCTAATCGAATCACTCTCCAATATTGGGGTCCCTCTGAATTTATGTAAATTTATTTACAGTTACCTGGGTGCAAGAGAAATCTTCTTTCCTCACGAAGGCCAGATTTGCGGACCTAGATGGACTTACAAGGGCACTCCCCAAGGATCCATCCTTAGCCCCCTGCTCTTTAATATTTACTTGAGCGATATCTCTAATCATATACCATACCCGGTAAGATTTTTGCAATATGCGGACGACATCGTTATCTGGGCCTCGGATCGTGAGCGTCAGCGCAACATTCTTAATCTTTCCTCTGCAGCGGAAAGGATCGAACGATTTTTGCTTGACAAGACTGGAAATTTCAATGAGCAAATCAAGGTCCATCAATTTTTGCAAGAGCGGGCGCTCCGCTGACGAAACCAGCCGTATTAGCTTGAGGAATTCTCTATTTCCTTTGGTCAAGGAGCACACATTCTTAGGAATCATCATAGATAACTGCTTTTCTGGTAAGTCTCATCTCGAATGGTTGATCCATAAATGCAGATCCATATGCAACATGGTTGCTTCCTTGGCAGGGATATGGTGGGGTTCCCATCCCCTCATTCTTCTTAAAATTTATAGGGCAGTAATGAGGAGCACCATTGATTATGGTCACCAAGTCCTGTTTTTCCAGAAAAACCTTACTAGGATTGGAGTACTCCTCAAATTAAGGAACAGAGCTCTTAGGGTGGCTCTTGGCTACCGGCAATCTACTCCAATTAATGTTATTCTGAGCGAGGCTAAGGAGCCTCCCTTACACGCAAGGATCGAATATCTCAATACCAAGTTTCTGTGCAAGTGTTTCTCTCGATCTAAGTGCACAGTTCTGGAAGATTTGGAGGCGGCGGTGGACAAAGCTAATTTGTCGAGTCGTAGAGCCTGGCTTCTTCGTAACATTCCCATCTTCAAAACGTATATTAAAATCAAAGGGGACCTTGAGAAGATTCATCAATCAAAAATTCTTCCCTACTTTTTGCAGGACTTTGAGACCATACTCTTCAGACCGTCCTTTGTTGACCTAAATTTAGGGGGTTTTCCGAGATCTCATTGGGCTCCGTTTTCAGGAGCGAGACAGAGCTTCTAACCGCGGGGGCAGTTACATTCTACACGGACGGCTCGAGGAGGGGGTGTGAGGAGTCGCCCAGAGTAGGCTTGGGAGTTTACTCTCCGGAATTGGACATCAGAGTGGCTTGCAGACTGGATAACTCTGCTTCTATCTTTACGGCTGAGGCTATGGCCATTAAAAAGGCGTTTGAATTGATTCTTGATAACCGTTCAGCGGTCAGAAAGGCCGTCATTTTCTCTGATTCGCGCAGTGTGTTAGAGGCTTTAACCTCACTGGACCCGTTTGTCAGGGGCGATCTGGTCCCCGACCTTAGAAACTTAGCTCGCCATATTACTGTCTTGGGGGTGGAATTAATTATGGCCTGGATCCCCTCTCACAGGGGCATTGAGGGAAACGAGGTGGCGGACTTCCTAGCTGGTGAAGCCACTCTCAACAAAGAAATTCATATTGCCAACGTTCCATACACCGACTGTTTCTCGATCGCTAAGGAAATTTCGAACAGAGTCAGCAACACCTATTTCCAAGGGGAAAGTCTTCACAAGGGTAAATTTTATCATCTATACTTTCATTCTATTGCCCCTAAACCTTGGTTCCATAAAATCAGGCTCAAAAGATCGGAAATTGTTCTAATTAACAGGATACGCAGCAACCATTACAACCTCAATTTCAGTCTGTTTAGGAAAAATATGATTGATTCTCCAACATGTCCCTGTGGATACGATTCTCAAGATGTCAACCATGTAATCTTCGTTTGTCCACTATATAAAAGATCCATGGCTCCTTTCCTCAACTTCGTGAACTCTAAACATCCCGATCACCCCGTGTCTGATATCGCCCCTATTATCGTCTGTCCTTCTCCCAAGATCTGCAGACTCCTCCTTGCATCCTTTAAAAGTGCCAGCCTGCTTATTTGACTTTACCGCTCTTACTTGTGGCGCCCCCTGGGACGCCTTCCGTTTGCTGTAATCTCCACACCACTGCCTATTGGATAGTCATGGCCGTATCGGTTCGCTTAGTGCGACCAAGTGCCAAATAACCGGAGGAAGAAGGAAGAAGAAGCCCGTCGCTCGCGCTCGCTGCCGCGCTCGCTGCCCGCGCCGCGCTCCCCGCCGCGACTAGGTTTTTTCCTACCACGGTGTATCTCGCGCGTCGCTCCACCTCCCGCTCATCGATCGATTTTCTTAAATGCCTTCCGAGTCCGGCCTACCGTCTCATGCATCCTTATTCGCTCAAACGTGTAAATTAATTACTCGATAACTATTGTTACTTTTGTACCGCGGCACATGACATTTCTCCTTAGTTTAACCCAATCGACCACTATTTTCAAGTTGGCTACTTTTGCATCAGACACCCTGTATATGTATATACATATATGTGTGAGTGTGAGTGTGTGTGCGCGCGCGCGCGTGCGTGCGTGCGTGCGCGCGTGCGTGCATGTGTGTATGTGTGTATGTATTTATGCATATATACAGGGTGAGTTTTTAACTTGAGACTTCACAATATCTGGAAAAATGAGCATTGTACGAAAAAATGTTCCAACTAAGCCCTCAATATTTTCCAGGGAGCAATTTCATCCTGCAAAAGTTAGCCACCTACTGCCCCCCCCCTTCCTTGGAGGTTGGGCGGATTACTTTGAAATCTTAAATGGAAACCCCTATTGTTTATCATACTATCTTATTTTATTAATTAATATGAACAACTTTTGTCTGAAACATTTTTTATTTGCCTAATACTTTTTGAGATATTCAAGAGAAAATTAACTATGTATTTCAATATTTAGCTTATGATATCTCAATAACTGTCGAAGAGAAAAGTAGTACAAGACTTTTTTACTTTATTTGATCGCAGGAATATGCTGTTGCAATAGTGTCAATTATTGAAAGGCCCTAGCAGGATAAATACTGGAGATTGGCCTTTACTCGGATTTTAACAATATTCATGAGGTAGTTACCTATAGGTACGAGGGTAACTCAGCTCACGTTTCAATACTTAACTCCTACCGGTTCGGGCGATAAAAGCTAATAACGGAAAATCACAATATTTAAATATCTCGGAAACTACTTGGCCGATCTTTGTGAAAAAAATACCAAAATGTAGCTCTTACCTTGTACTACAACATATATTATTTATGTTACAATTCATTCCCATGTACTACCCCAAAAAAATTTTTTAAATTTTTTACTCAGAATTTTTTTATCTTACAGTTGTCGCACTACTTTCTAAATAATTGTGTACATTCGTCATCTATGTACCTATAACATATATAAGCTACAACTCGATTGACAGGGTGCGTCATAGTGAAAAAAATAAAAACGTGTTTTCAAGAGGGTAATTACTCAGTAAAAAATTAAATAAAATATGAAATCTAATGTGGCAAAATAACGAAATTGAGCTTTCAGGTATACTGTGAAAAGGAAAATAAATATGATGTAATATTTTTATTGATTTAACTTATTTCACTGTGTTAACAAACTACTAGTTCAAATTGTCTTTTTTGAGAATTTTAATAGGTAGGTCTCCTAACTACTGCTATGTCCAGAGTCTAGTCTTCATAACTGTCGGCATTTACTACTGGAACAATTTTCTTTTTCAGAAAGACATAATTTAGGATCTGGGCAGGCTTTGGTATTTTAGATAGATAGCGGGCATGACATAAATAATAAATAATAGAAGCCACATGTGAACAACATCCGACCGTCCGTCTTCCATTCGCATACTCGCACGCATATCTTTTTATAGCTTTGTAACCACAGGTATTAGGTTCATAATCGATTAAACATTTGTACGATTTTTTATTTATGTGGCGGGATTTAACTACCATTTTGAGAATATTATTATTGATTTTTAGAAATTGCACATTTATTGTTCCATTGTCGTTCATTATTTCGGCAAAGTAGCAAATTGCCTGATTTAGTTGATACGAGCCCGTGAGAAGTAAGATCAGGTCATGTTCTGTCATTTCAGGGAAATCCAACAATTCTGTCGATGTAATCGCTGCAAAAGAAACCTTCTTACGTGTCCAGTTTCCGGCTTCGACTTCTTTGCCGAAATAATGAACGACAATGGAACAATAAATGTGCAATTTCTAAAAATCAATAATAATATTCTCAAAATGGTAGTTAAATCCCGCCACATAAAAAATCGTACAAATGTTTAATTGATTATGAACCTAATACCTGTGGTTACAAAGCTATAAAAAGATATGCGTGCGAGTATGCGAATGGAAGACGGACGGTCGGATGTTGTTCACATGTGGTTCTATTATTTATTATTTATCTCATGCTCGCTATCTATCTAAAATACCAAAGCCTGCCCAGATCCTAAATGATGTCTTTCTGAAAAAGAAAATTGTTCCAGTAGTAAATGCCGACAGTGATGAAGACTAGACTCTGGACATAGCAGTAGTTAGGAGACCTACCTATTAAAATTCCCAAAAAAGACAATTTGAACTAGTAGTTTGTTAACACAGTGAAATAAGTTAAATCAATAAAAATATTACATCATATTTATTTTCCTTTTCACAGTATACCTGAAAGCTCAATTTCGTTATTTTGCCACATTAGATTTCATATTTTATTTAATTTTTTACTGAGTAATTACCCTCTTGAAAACATGTTTTTATTTTTCTCACTATGACGCACCCTGTCAATCGAGTTGTAGCTTATATATGTTATAGGTACATAGATGATGAATGTACACAATTATTTAGAAAGTAGTGCGACAACTGTAAGATAAAAAAATTCTAAGTAAAAAATTAAAAAAATTTTTTTGGGGTAGTACATGGGAATGAATTGTAACATAAATAATATATGTTGTAGTACAAGGTAAGAGCTACATTTTGGTATTTTTTTCACAAAGATCGGTCAAGTAGTTTTCGAGATATTTAAATATTGTGATTTTCCGTTATTAGTTTTTATCGCCCGAACCGGTAGGAGTTAAGTATTGAAACGTGAGCTGAGTTACCCTCGTACCTATACGTAACTCCCTCATGAATATTGTTAAAATCCGAGCAAAGGCCAATCTCCAGTATTTATCCTGCTAGGGCCTTTGTTGTGTATTGACACATACACAAAAATTTTCAATAATTAGAGCATTATTGCAACAGCATATTTCTGCGATCAAATCAAGTAAAAAATCTTGTACTACTTTTCTCTTCGACAAACAGTTATTGAGATATCTTAAGCTAAATATTGAAATAGTTATCAATTTTCTCTTGAATATCTCAAAAAGTATTAGGCAAATAAAAAATGTTTCAGACAAAAGTTGTTCATATTAATTAATAGAATAAGATAGTATAATAAACAATAGAAGTTCCCATTTAAGATTTTAAAATTATCCCCTGCCCTACCTCCAGGGGGAGGGGGGAACAGTAGGCTGCTAACTTTGGGGTGAAATTGCCCCGTGGAAATTTTTAAGGGTTTAATTGGAACATTTTTTCGTACAATGTTTATTTTTCCATATATTTTGCAGTCTCAAGTTAAAAAACTTACCCTGTATACATATACGTTGTGACGTTGCCGTCCCGCGAGCGCGTCCACCGGGTTCCTCCCTCAAGGCAACAGGCCGAGATTAGGGAAAACCGTGCCGCAGTCTCCAGAGAGGCGACCGTTACTCGGAAATTCCGACGTATGGCTGATTATTTTGTTTTTTTTGTATGATGAACGCGAGCGTGTGCGGACGGATGGACGCGAGGGCGGAGGAAAGACGAGAGGCCCGGCTAACGGACGAATTCCGCGGCGAGCACGGTGGAGAGGCGTGCGGAGCGGGCACGGAGCGAGCGGAGCAGCGAGCCGGGAGGAAGGAGCCCAGGGCCCGTGGCACGATACCTGAGGGGCGTCAGCGGGGGAGCCGCTGCGACAGCCCTATCGAGGGAACGCGAGGAAATTTTGGCGATACCGCGGGCACCTGCGCCCGAGCGTGAGAATATCGCTGCCGGCGTTGTCGCGTGCCGTCGCGCGATTGGCCGCGGGGCACGCGCCTCGCGCGAGCAGCCGCGCGGGGGGGGCCCCCGAACTATCGATCCGCGATCGCGGAAAATTCGGAGCAGCCTGTTGCGAAGTGTGTAAGAGCGAGGACCCCGGTTTACCGCTGCCGCCGTTTTCCCGCCCACGAGTGCGAGTTCCCGCGGAAGCCCAGGACGAGCCGTTGCCGCCTGCCGATCCCGGGAGAGCCGAGGTGCCGGTGAGATCCTCCTCCGTCCGTTTCGCCCCGTGCGATAGCGTCCGGGCCCGGGTTGTTCTGTCGCCGCCGGGAAAATTTCGCGTTTGGTGTCGCCCGGGCTACGGCCCGCCGGCTTTAGAGTTTTCTTTGGTGTCCCGGTCGCGGCGACAAGCAACCGCGGTTACCCCGGAGCCTGCAGGGCACAGGCC
>NW_011966621.1:0-3808 GCF_000949405.1 Vollenhovia emeryi | reverse complement strand
CTGGTGACTAGTTTTGAAACTGAGAGTGCAAGCTTTAATTTAAAAAAAAACTATCTTGCTACGATGATTTTTAACGGAGATATCGTCGGTAATGTCGAAAATACAAGGGTTATTTCAATGAGCTGTGATTTGGCGAAAAAAATCGTAGGAACTTCTTTTTTTTTTAAATTGAAGAGAAAAGTGTACACTTTTTGATACCGTAAGCAGAACTGGCGAAGAAAAATTACTACACTCCGCACAGTGCGTCAAAGTGTGCAATTTTTTAGAGAAAAAAACATGGTCATGATTTTGAGAAAGTTCCGGGAAATGGGAAGAGTAAATGCGAATTCTAATAAGAGCTTCTTAAAGCAGAGACTTTGCCCTATAAAATGAAAAAAAACTTTTCAATTCGACCAGTTTTCGCGAAGTTACGCTTATTTAAAATTCGCCAAATTTTGATGTAAATTTCTTGTTGCGTTAATTTTTTTGACCAGTGTATTTTCCTCACTTTATTATTTAACGAAAAAGATAGAATAGAATTTGGAAATAAAAATGCTTTCTTACCACTTATAAAAGAATTGAAGTATTTAGAAAATAAACCTGTATTTAAAACTTGCAATGACAAGAATATTTATGTTTGTCTTATGTTAATCAGTGGTGACAACCTCGGAATACATGAGGTTTGTGGTTTTGTAGAAAGTTTTGTTGCTAATTTTCCATGTCGCGTATGTAAAATGTCACGTCATGTATTACGAGAAACGACCACTGAAATTGATACTCTCTTGCGAACAAAAACTAATTACGAAGAAGATCTAAGATTGGGAGACGTATCAATGACAGGCATAAATAAAGAATGTATTTTTAGTTGTTTAAAAAACTTCGATTTATTTGATAATCTTGCATTCGATATTATGCATGATATCTTTGAGGGTGTGTGTCAATATTGACTTATCTCAATTACTTTTATATTATACAGTGTCCTAATACCTGCATCACCCGTAAATGTCAGATAGACCGGGGCAAACTGAATAGAAAAGTCCTATACCATTTTGCAAAATTCGCAATAGTTATCGAGAAATTAATTTTAATGTCTGAGCGAATGAGAGCGTAGAAGGCAGCAGGCCGGACTCAGCAGGCAACGATGGGGCATCTAATAACGAGAGGTGGAGCGACGCGCCGAAAAAAAGTTGTCACGCAGCGAGCGGCGAACTTCAGTATACACTCCCCGCCGCCCCTCACCGCTCGCCCCTCGCCCTGCGTCGTCCGCCGCTCGGCTCTCGCCCCTTGCCCCTCACCCCTCGTCCTTTACATGTGGTCGAACGTTATCATAAAGCAATATGCATATTGCAGGTTGCTTAAAGCGTAATTGCTGATGCATTTCCTCCATCTGAGAACAGTATTTTCCGGCATTAATGATTTTACCAGTACCGGGATTCTGTAACTTGCTATCGATGTTTTTCGGTATCGAAATTAACTAGCGACAGCAAAGACGTTAAAAGCACAGCTTTCATAGGTTGGTTAACGATACCGAAAACCATCGATAGCAAGTCACAGAATCGCCGTACAGGTTTCAAGAACGAATAATTAATGCCAGCTCAATAGACGTGGAGTTATTACTGCTTCATGATAACGTTCGACCATATGTTTCAAGAACAACAGTTTAAAAATCTAGAAATTATACGAGAGTTGCAGTATGAAACTCTTTTTATTTGCTCGTTTACAAGTTACTAATTATTTAATATTGCTATTTTAACATAGGGTCTTACGGGAACTGAGACAAATAATAAATCATTCAAAAACTATTAAAACCAATGCTAAAAATTATATTTTTTGTATCATGTTTTTCAAACATGTGAAAGTTTTCTGCGAAGTTTTAAAACGATTTGCTTGCTCGTTTTGCAATTATTATTAAGAAAGCGCTATGATCATCAATTGACGCGATATCGACGACGGAACGTGACAACGCCGCATCCCGACTTAATCTTTCAAGCTAAAAAATTTTTACATTTTCATTAAACTCAAATTCTATTCACAATAAACAATACTTTAAAATATGATTTTATTAAAGGTAGGTAAGGAGAAACGGTCAATGCGAGCCCACAGCAGGTGTCCGTGCGTCGATCTGCTCTTGCAGACCATGGCGGAGCGTGGTTGCGATCTGGTAATCGTGCCGGAACCGCGTCGGCTGCCGGATCACCCGTGTTGGGCTTACAGCACGGATGAATCGGTGGCCATTCATTGGAGGCGAACAGGGAGCAGGCACATCCCGTGTACCGGTAGGGGTGCGGGTGAGGGTTGGGTAATGGTAGAATGGGGCCACATCATCGCAATAGGAGTATACTTGCCCCCCCAGCCTAACCCGAGCACAACTGGAGGACCGCCTCAACGACTTGGAGGACCAGGTCAGAGGGGTCCTCCCGGGTCCTGTCTTGGTCGCCGGGGACTTCAATGCGAAGTCTGTTCTCTGGGGCTCCCGGCGGCCGGACGTTAAAGGTAGAGAGGTGGAGGACTGGGCGGCCCGCCTTGGCCTCCATCTGGTCAATACGGGTGCAGTTAGCACTTGTGTGAGACCGCAGGGGGAGTCCATAGTCGACTTGACATGGACCTCCCCTGCGGCCGCGAGACTAGTGACTTCCTGGCGGGTGGCGGACGAGCTGGAGCTCTTGTCCGACCACCTGCCAATAATAATAGAGGTCTCCCGAGCCGAGGAAAGAAACGAGGAGGTCCAACGTCGCCCGCTCAGATGGGCAATACGTAAATTGGACCCTGACAGACTCTTGGCATCCTTAATGGCTGACACCTGGTTGCCAGAGTCGCAGGAACAGGAGAGCATCAAGGAACAGGCGAAACGGATGCGTGTGATTATGACGAGGGCCTGCGACAATTCAATGCCTAGAGCTGCCTTCACTCCTCGCAAACAAGCCTACTGGTGGACCGACGAGATCGCGGAACTGCGAAGGTCGGCGGTGCGTGCGAGGAGGGAGGTACAGCGCGAGAGGAGAAGAGCCGGGGCAACACCGGAATCCTTGGAGAACGCACTCGAAAACAACAGAGTGAAACGTCTGGCATTGAGGACGGCCATCAGAAAGGTAAAAGAGCAAGCCTGGGACGACTTGATCAAGACATTGGACGAAGACCCATGGGGGCGCCCCTATAAGATTGTCATGGACAAGCTTAACAAGGGGGCGTCCCCCACGGCAGAAGCACTGGACCCGCATTTCCTTGACGAAGTGGTCCGCACGCTGTTCCCGGGGAATGTGGGAACGTAGCAAGCAGAAGAGAGCATCCCGGAGGGTGAAGAGTGGCAGGAAGAGCTCGGTGTCACCGCGGACGAGCTTTTCAAGGCCGCTAAAAAACTAAAGGCGGGAAAAGCGCCAGGCCCGGACGGCATTCCGGGTGCGGCCTGGAAGATAGCCCTGGGGGAGCTTCCCGGAAGGCTGGGCGGACTCATGACCGCCTGCCTGAAGGAGGGCATCTTCCCGGGGCTGTGGAAGGAGGCCAAGTTGGTCCTCCTTCCCAAGGCGGGCAAGCCGGCAGATATGCCCTCAAGCTACCGCCCGATATGCCTCCTGGACGAGATGGGGAAGATCTTTGAGAGGATCGTCACATCCCGCCTCGTCCGGAGCATTGAAAGGGGAGGGGGAGGAGGACTCGCTGGGCGAGTGTCCGGCATGGGCGGGTGAGCGGGAGGCGCTCACCCGCATTGTGGGGCGGGACCTCTCCCTTCCAGCGGTGATCACCGCGATACTGGAGGAGGAGAGGTCCTGGCACGCGTTCGCCTCCTTCTGCGAGAAGGTTATCTCGCAGAAGGGGGCAGCGGAACGGGACA
>NW_011966620.1:14158-21684 GCF_000949405.1 Vollenhovia emeryi | reverse complement strand
TGGTGTCATTTCGGCTCACGCGCAGTGGCATGCGTACGTCACTGTAACCCCCATCCACGCGCATGCGCAGTCATGCGATTGCCATGCTAGCCTAGCCCGAATCGGAACACTGCCTGTGGCTGCCGTAGGCCGCCACATTTACTTTAAAACGTTTTTGCATATATGCATTCGTAACACGTTTTAAAGTTAAATAAATAACAATGTTAAGAATGCTGTTTATTTTTCAGTTGCAGTACAGTTAAATAATAAGCAAGTGAAAAGAAAACGGTTAAAGGATGTGTTAGGTTTCCAGCACTAGGTGTTTTCCCCTATTTTCGATTATGGCGTTTTTTGAGTTACGCTCTTACTAGATTTAAGTTGGTAGGAGTGTGTGGAGGAGTTGAGAAAAAGATGGCGGAAGTTAAGTGCCGATGGTGAACGTCGTGACAAATAAATCGACCGATTTTTCTATGAAACAAGAGTGTGCAAAATCATTACATCACCAACACAACACTGTAAATTTACAAATAGATGGTCCAGACGTAAAAATTTGGCCATCACAACGGTCACGTGCATCAAATACGAGCATTGCACGGCAGCGCCGTCCATTTGGTCCTTCGAGCCGGATTAGTGAGCCATCGCACATACACTCGGATATACACAGCTACCGAGCCATCGGACACACAGCTACCGAACCATCGGACACGCAGCTACCGAGCCATCGGACACGCAGCTACCGAACCATCGGACACGCAGATACCGAGCCATCGGACACATCGGATACACACGATTCCGAGCCACACGGTTATACACGGATAACCGAGCCACACGGTTATACACGGATTCCGAACCATCGGATACTCACGCATATACACGGATTCCGAGCCACACGGATTCCGAGCCTACGGATACTCACGCATATACACGGATTCCGAGCCACACGGATACACTCGGACACACGGATCGGCGAGCCACGGATATACACGGATCGGCGAGCCACGGAATACACACGGATCGGCGAGCCACGGATACATACGGAACGAGCTTGACCGCTATCGGCAGAGCAACGGCAACGACAGCGCATCGAACAAAGGAGACTATCGTAATACTAGATCGGCTAATTTTCACATAACCAACTTGCAAAAATTGTCGATTACATTATCTTTAGGTTTAAGCATTTGTTTGTAAGTTTATTATTTTTAAGGTTATTATTGCAATTGTTCCCTTCTTATTGGCACACGATGTCGGAAGAAGTGAAGGCGTTGATTCAGGGGCGTGCCACGATCAAGGCGCAACTGACTAGATTTAGAACCTACCTAGAAAAATGGTCCGAACGCCCTGATGAGCAGCAGCTTATCGAGCGGCTTGAAAAGGTTAAGGCGACTTGGGACAGCTTCGAATTGATTCAAGGTAAACTCGAAGTTTTAAACGCGGAAGCTAGTGGTGATGCATCAAGTGACGTTGAGCGAAACCACTTTGAGGATTCGTATTTTGAATTGATAGCGCGTGCTCAGCGTCGTATTGCGGCGTTGAGACCTAACACTGTCGTAGATGGTACAGCGACTATTCAAAACCAGCCTGCTTTACAAAACTCAGTAAACAAAATAAAGCTCCCTACGATTAAATTACCTACCTTTAATGGAAGGTACGATGAATGGTTAGGTTTTTATGATAATTTTAAATCCATAGTACATGATAATTGTGATTTAACGCCTGTTCAAAAATTACAATACTTAAGATCATCTCTGAAGGAGGAAGCGGCTCAGGTCATACAAGCACTTGAAACATCATCTCAGAATTACAGCATAGCTTGGGGGTTATTAACAGAGAGATACGACAATAGACGCATAATCATACAAAGCCATGTTCGCGCACTTTTCGATTTACCGGCAATAGCTAAGGAATCACCAATCCAATTAAGAACGTTGGTCGATTCCGCATTAAAGCATACAAGAGCGCTTAACGCTTTAGGTCAGCCTACTGATTCATGGGACTCCTTGCTCTTGCATCTGATAACAGCTAAACTCGATCGAAACACTCACAAGGAATGGGAACGCACTCTCGATGGTACCGGTATGCCATCCATGAAAGAATTTTGGAAATTCTTAAAAAATCGCTGTCAGGTTTTAGAAAGCATAAATCAGGAGAATTCAACGCAGGCAAATTCGTCGACGAAAAATCAACCGCGGCTAAACAATAATTTAAGCAATGCAAATCAAAGAGGGCGACAGGCTCTGGTAGCTTCACATGTGCCGCTTGAGTGTGCAATCTGTAAGCAAAATCACAACACGTACCAATGCGAGCAATTTCTTAAAATGGATCGTAACGCTAGATGCGCTAAAGTGAAGTCACTGAGACTTTGTTACAATTGCTTGAGATCAAATCACTTAGCAAACGAATGCAGATCGGGATCATGTAAAAAATGTAAACGGAAACACAATACTCTTCTTCATGGTGAAACCGACCTACCTGTTCAGGAAACGGTTAACCTTAAGTCTGTGGAATCTAATTCAAGTACGAGTTTGCAGGCTATTGTTACATCACAGGTCCTTTTATCTACCGCGGTAGTCCCGCTACTAAATAAACAAGGAGAGCTTGTCAGATGCAAGGTTTTGCTGGATAACGGATCCCAGTCTAACTTCATTACCGAAAGGTTGTGCAATATTTTAAATCTCGTCAAAACTGAAATTAACATTCCGGTTTCGGGCTTCAATCAGAACTTGACTCATATCAAGCATTCGGTCAGAACTACACTTCATTCCAGGGACGGACGTTTCCAAGCTAATTTAGCATTCTTGGTTGTTTCTCGGATTACAGAAAGGCTTCCATCACAAGCAATTAACACACGTGAGCTTAATATTCCCCAGAACATTGCACTGGCGGATCCTGGGTTTGCTAATCCTTCAGAAATTGATGCCCTAATCGGAGCAGAGTTGTTCTATCAATTGTTATGTGTAGGCCAAGTAAAACTCAACAATTCTGCATTAATTTTACAGAAAACAAGGCTTGGTTGGGTAGTCTCTGGGCCCTTGCACAGTCAGGGTTCCATGTCAAACAAAATCATGTGTAACTTAACTGTAGACTCTTTAAATGCCCAAGTTGCTAAATTTTGGGAGATAGAAGAAATCCCAGCTATCAAACATTTATCTGATGTAGAGCACGCATGTGAGCAACATTTTTCTAAAACGCACTTTAGGAAACGAAGTGGAAGATATGTTGTAAGGCTTCCTTTTAATGACAAAAAGCGAGATATCGGAGCGTCCTTTGAATTAGCAAAAAAAAGGTTGTATTCATTGGAAAGGCGGTTAATGCGTAATCCACAAATGGGTGAGGAATACTCAAATTTCTTGAGCGATTACGAGAATCTGGGGCATATGACGGAAATGGCTGAAGCGGATATAACAGAAGATGGATATTTCATCCCACATCATCCAGTACTCAAACAGGATAGCCAAACTACAAAATTACGAGTGGTTTTTGATGCCTCTTCGAACACTACCAGTGGAATTTCTCTGAATGACACACTTCTTACTGGTCCAATCATTCAAAAGGATTTGTTCACCATCATCACGAAGTTCAGAATGCACAGATGGGTGCTGACTGCTGACATAGAAAAAATGTTCAGGCAGATTAGCATGCATCGTGAAGATATCAAATATCAAAGGATCTTGTGGCGCAGAAATCAAGACGAAGCAGTTAAGGTATTTCAGTTAAATACATTAACCTATGGCACTGGCCCTGCATCATTTCTGGCAGTACGAGTTCTGAAGCAATTGGCTCACGACGAGCAGGAGCGGTTTCCACTAGCAAGTAAGGTCCTTCAAAACGACTTCTACGTAGATGATCTTCTAACTGGTTCATCTAGTTTAGAGGAAGCACAAACGCTGCGAGATCAACTCATTGAATTGTTAGCCGCCGGTGGCTTCAATTTAAGAAAATGGTGTTCCAATGAGCCATCTCTTCTGGAGCCATTATTACAGAAATCCGCTGACCCTCACGCTTGTCTGAGTGAAATTGAAAAACACAAGGCACTCGGCGTTCATTGGAATCCACTTGACGACAGTTTATTTCATACCGTGAAGCCTTTTACACAACATCAACGAATCACCAAGAGGAGCATGCTTTCACAAATTGCTTCACTTTTCGATCCTCTTGGACTTCTGGGCCCAATCATCGTGAAGGCAAAAATCATGCTCCAACAACTGTGGAAGATCCATCTTGATTGGGATGAGTCAGTTCCTTTGGATATTGCTACTACATGGAACAAGTATACGCAACAATTTGATATCCTGGACCACTATGCAGTTCCTCGTCACATTAAGGGGGATGATACGGTTCAAACGCAATTGCATGGCTTCTGCGATGCCAGCGAGAATGCTTATGGAGCCGTTCTGTATTTAAGATGCACAACTTCATCGAGAGTTAAAACGGTTCGACTCATATGTTCCAAAACTCGCGTGGCTCCAATTAAAAGGCTATCATTACCCAGACTTGAGCTGTGTGCAGCAGTTCTTCTTAGCAAACTATATGAAGCTGTTGTAAGGGCCTTTACGCTCAGCTTGGACGAAGTGTATTTTTGGTCGGACTCTATGATCGCATTGCACTGGATTAGAACTTCGCCGCATAAGTTGAAGACCTTTGTTGCAAACAGGGTTTCGCTAATTCAAGAGGGTACCAAACATGGAAATTGGAGGCACGTGCCGTCCCAAGACAACCCGGCTGACGCTCTATCAAGAGGACAGTTTCCTAGGGAGTTTATTCACAGCCATATTTGGCTGAATGGACCTGACTGGCTGACAAGAGAAGAGGAGCTTTGGCCGCCGAATGCACTACCCGCATTGGAAATTCCTGAACAACGTTCGACAATAGTACTGTCAAACGTAGGTCCCACTGAGAACGAAGTCTTGCAAAGATTCTCGTCATTTATCAAGATGATAAGAGTGATTGCTTATTGTCTGCGTTTTTACAATCATTGCCGTTCTCACAAATCAAACTCGGAAGATCTTAACAATGAAGAGCTAAAACAAGCTGAGGCGTGTATCTTAAAACTAGTTCAAGGCGTCGCCTTCAAAAATGAGTTGTACAGTTTACGCGAAAGACATTCATTGGATAAGAGGAGTAACATATTGTCGCTTAACCCATTTTTGGATTCGGATGGTATAATTAGAGTTGGAGGTCGACTAAGACACTCGGAGTTAGAATTTGCTCAAAAGCATCCTATTTTATTACCAACCAATAATCACGTCACTGAAAATATAATTCGCGAAGCCCATATCAAGCTTGGTCATGCTGGAAGCCAGGCAACATTGTATACAATAAGGCAAAGGTTTTGGTTACTAAATGGCAAAAATCGCGTCAAGGGAGTAATCAGAAAATGCATAACATGCGCGCGCTGGAAACCCTCCACACCGGAATATCAAATGGGTGATTTGCCCAAGGCTAGAATTGTAAGCACAAGACCATTTGGAAATAGCGGAGTTGATTTTTGTGGCCCGTTTTTTATTAAGGAAAAGAAGCATCGTAACCGCAATAAAATTAAAATTTACGTAGCCATATTTATATGTTTAGTAAGCAAAGCCGTGCATTTAGAATTAGTAAGCGAGTTAACGACTGAAGCGTTCATAGCTACTCTGAAGCGATTTTTTGCTCGTCGTGGTAAGGCGCGAGTGATCTATTCGGACAATGCTACAAATTTTGTAGGTGCGAAAAACCACCTAGATGAAGTTTTTGAATTTCTACGACAAAACACGAATAAGCAAATCATTGATCGGTATTTAGTCAATGAAGGAATGCAGTGGTCATTTATACCTCCCCGGTCACCGCATTTTGGTGGGATTTGGGAGGCCGCCGTCAAGAGTTTCAAGCATCATTTGCGTCGAATAATTGGAGAGACTCTTTTTACATTTGAGCAATTTAATACATTGGTTATAGAGATAGAGGCTATATTGAACTCTAGGCCTCTCACGCCCTTGTCGGCTGATCCGAATGATCCACTCGCTCTCACACCAGCGCATTTTTTGATTAACATCGTTACAATCAGTTCCCGATTATGACTTCACGAATACAAGTGCAAATCGTTTATCTAATTGGCAACATATTCAAAGAGTAAAACAGCATTTCTGGGAACGCTGGCATAAGGAATATTTG
This sequence comes from Vollenhovia emeryi, assembly GCF_000949405.1. NCBI lineage: Eukaryota > Metazoa > Arthropoda > Insecta > Hymenoptera > Formicidae > Vollenhovia > Vollenhovia emeryi. Next base: position 15,558 of record NW_011966620.1, on the reverse strand, counting down.
AATGAGTTACAGCAGCGTGTTAAGTGGAATTGCAAGGAGTCTTCCAACATAAGTGTAGGCGATCTTGTAGTTGTCAAGGAGGATAATACACCACCGTTATATTGGTTGACCGGCAGAGTGATAGAAACTCACCCTGGTAGTGACGGTATAGTTAGGGTAATAACAGTAAAGACTGCGAACGGGGCGTATAAGCGGTGCGTTAAGAAGGTATCCCTGTTACCATAGTATAAGATTATTTTCGGTTTATTCTTAAGTTTTGAGTTAAGCTCTGTTTTTATACAATACTATACGTAACACTGTGATATATCTGTTACTAATTTTCTTTGTTTGAACATGTCGTTCAAAGGGGGGGTGATATGTTAAGTTTCCAGCACTAGGTGTTTTCCCCTATTTTCGATTATGGCGTTTTTTGAGTTACGCTCTTACTAGATTTAAGTTGGTAGGAGTGTGTGGAGGAGTTGAGAAAAAGATGGCGGAAGTTAAGTGCCGATGGTGAACGTCGTGACAAATAAATCGACTGATTTTTCTATGAAACAAGAGTGTGCAAAATCATTACATCACCAACACAACACTGTGAATTTATAAATAGATGGTCCAGACGTAAAAATTTGGCCATCACAACGGTCACGTGCATCAAATACGAGCATTGCACGGCACCACCGTACAGGATGCTTTGAACTTTGAAGATTCTTATGATATTCATAAGCGTTATGATAAAATATCAAATACAAGAGTAAGACATTTGTTTATTTATTTTCCTTATATGTAAAACTATTACATTGGCCTTCTCTACTGTGTGTACTACTTTTATTAATTATAGTAGCCTTGTTATTTTCAAAATATATATTTTTAACAGATATACTTAGGAGAAAACATATCGGTTGGTCAACTGTCTTGGGAAATGACAAAACTGCGTGAAAAGCCTTCTTTGTTTTTGCATGATGTATTGCTTTACATTTGGCCATACAATATTCTTAAAAATAGATGCTTTGACGAAAACAGAACGTATTATAAGCCATCTAGTGGCACAGTTAAAGAACTTAGTCCGCGGAAACTATCTTTAGCATTAAGTATATAAACATTTTTCTTTATACCATCCCATTATCTATTTATTATGTTTTAATACTTTCATTGATTGTTTTGTAGGTTTGTATAATGACTACCTGATTGAGTTGAATATGAATGATACAATAAGATTTAAACATTTGAATGATTCGTTCAAAATTATTACAATAAAAATAAGAGACGTCAGAAAGAAATATGCATACGAATCAGAGGGAGAACAATATGAAAGAAAAGTTGAAACGGACAATTAAAATAGATGTAAGTATTATATGTTATTGGTAATGTGCTTTTCAACATAATGTTGAAAAAGACAGTAACATAACAAAACTGTACTG